>NC_045742.1:2893163-2895474 GCF_008692095.1 Etheostoma spectabile
TCCTATATCAATGTTGTTTTTAATTCCCCAAAATAACATGATTGATTCCACCCAACGCAATTTGCCAAGTGCAAATCTCTACTTTCATTAATTTTGGGGCGTCTTAATCAATTTTATAGCATTTGAAAAACAAATTGAAGTGTTTTTGAAATAGTTTTGAGTAAAAGTTGACATATTCCAGTCTGTGATTATCATCAACATCCATTCCTTTAATTTTAGTCTCAATAATTCCTAATTTCTGCTTTTCTAACTCAAACATTAGGTATAATTTCCTATAAATGAGGTTTACTGACCATAAATTTAAAAAACAACTGTAAAACTAAAGTCAAGTTAGTGTTACGTAGTGTTGAAAGTAAAAAGAAAAATATGACAAACATTGAAAAAAAAGCATCAAAAGTGTTGAAAAAAGGGACAAAGACACAAGAAAAAGTTTAAAACATTGATAAAAAGCGTCAATAAAAGTGATGATTTTCAATTTTGACGGGAAGACGACACGAGGGTTAAACCTCAGGTGAAGCCGAAGAACATTCCCCAAAAGAAACCGATGACGATTTTAATAATTGAGTTGCTCTCAACCTGAAAAAAGAAAGAAAGGAAAATTAAGGTAATCCGTCAACGGTCATTCAAGGGTTGAGGTTTTGTCCAAATGTAATTGGTTATTTAACATTAGTAACACATACCTTAACAAGCCATGCAAAGTAGTTCAAACCTTATAAGACATGCAGGAATTCCCCCATGAAGTAACGACACTGACCCCGTGCTATGACATTTAATGATCTAATGGAGAAATTAAGACTCGACATGAGATAAAATACACATTTTGGATTATACATTGGGATTAATTACTCCCAATAATGCTTAGTTACGACTAAAGAGAGGTATTTTTTGCAGGAACACAATAATTTATCCTTAAAAATAAGGCTGTAAAATAAGCATGATAATAAGGAGTTCATGCAAAATCCTTTTAATGCCGCTAATTGTCTTTGATGCGCAATTAAAGCCCATATTCAATGATTTGGGGTGGGTGTGGGTGTGAGGGGGGGGGGTCAAAGGTCAGAGGGAGAGCTCCAGCAGCGGGTAGCTTGTTCAGCGTGGCGGCCTTTGCTTTGATCACACACTTTATCACCGGAGCACCTCGGGGTGGTGGGTAATTACTGATGTCACCCTGACTCACAGCTGACCCGGCTCGCCGCGTCGGCATGACTCACGGCGCCGGTGCCGGCTGTCATCAAAACACAGCGGGAGCTAATGTTAAGGAAATATGGAGGACGCAACATGTGGAGGAGTCCTGCAGGGGAGAGGAGCGCCACAGTCCACCCGCTGGAACAATGAAAATGTCTGTCTGTCTGTCTGTCTGTCTGTCTGTCTGTCTGTCTGTCTGTCTGTCTGTCTGTCTTAAAAGGCCCATATTATGAAAAAAATTTTTATTTTGTGTCTCTGGTGCTTCCACACGTATACAAACTTGTGAAAAAACTATGACTGTCTTCAGTCTCCGGGTCTTTCTACGTCACTGGCCGAGACGAGGTGGCTAACCGTAGCATGCTAGCTCGTTCTCAATGGCAAAAACACTGCTACAACACCCACTAGTTGACCATGATCTCCAAAAGAACTACTTCCTGTCCCTGGTTTACTTCCTGTCCCAGTTGTGCAGGTATTCCACAAGTGGCCCTTGTCTAGAAGAAGTCTCCCAGCTGATCCTGCCTTGGACCGACCAAAGTTAAAGTCCATAAAACACAGTATGAGCTAATGTGGAGGACGCAACATGTTGAGGAGTCCTGCAGGGGAGAGGAGCGTCACTGTCTACTTGCTGGAACAATAAAAATGTGGAGATTCACGACAGAAGTTGGATGTTTTTGACACACTCGTGGGTCTTGAGAAGTCTTGGATGGACCTCCTGGTGGAATCCTCTGTACAAAAGACAGAACAACTCTGTGAGAAAGTACCAGTTCTTGTTTTACGAAGTCAATGTTCTCGAGACTGTGGACACAACTGCAGAGAAGTTGAAGCTGAAGGCCTGATTGAGCTGCAAGCTGTTGCATTCTGGGAGAGTGTTCGCATGTGCCCAAGACAACGCGTGCAACATCGTGCGTGGCTGCGCGACCGGTAGCGTCACCGCGTCCACGTTGGGACACGACTCGCTGCTATCGGCCATGTCCGGACACTTTCAGCCTGACGCACTTTCTGGTCTTTTCGCAGTACTTTGCATTTCCGATCATCACCAAAATGTTACCAGAATTGATCTAAACCCATCTAACAATCTACGTATGAAGTGTCCTATATGTGCATGGACATCAAGATGTCTAATTAGTAT
>NC_045742.1:2895499-2896972 GCF_008692095.1 Etheostoma spectabile
TTGAAACAAGGGAGGTGGAAAAATCAAAGGTGATCAACAACAGTGGGAAGCACGGAAGTAGACTAGAGACAGTTTGAGACAAAAACGAACTTCACAATATAAAAACAGGAAACAAAACATACGAAGACAATCGGGAACCACGAGGTCCGCAAATTCCAATATGCAGTAAACTGTAAAATGCAATGTTGATACGTACAGTAATAGCCCGGAAAGGAAATCATGGTATTTTACTGGGCATTTTGTGGTAAGTAATTGAGGAATTACATCAAAGTCTAACAGGGCAAACAAGACCGAAAGAGAAGGGAACAAAAAAAAAAAAACCAAACCACAACAGTTAAAAGACAAGCAGGAAAAAATAAGAGTTTTAGTTCCCCCCATCCCAGATATATGTCCATGTTCAGCGGACAGCTGTCCACTTGTAGCGTCCCTGTGTCCACGTTCGGATGCTTATTGGCTAACGTTCTATCAAAATGTCTCCGGTAAATCAGCCGTGCGCTACACGTGACCGTAACGGGACACCGCCACGGACAGTTAGTTAAAGAAAGTCCCATCAATGCTGTCAAAACTACTGCATCTTACGTCTGTCCTTCACAATAAAATCCCATGCTTCAACAACTCTGAATTATGCAACAAGAGCTCCTTAACGTCCATTTCAGTAAAAATTGAAACTTTTTAGGAGGAAAATTCATCGCCCGAGCGTTCTCACGTCTTTCATTTCATATACTAATTAGACATCTTGATGTCCATGCACATATAGGACACTTCATACGTAGATTGTCAGGTATGGCCATAGGAGTAGAACTAGAGGCAAGACGAGACAACAAACAACCAACTTCACAATAAAACAGGGAAACAGAACTACAGACAATAAGGGGACAGAGACAAACAAGACCGGATCCAAAACAAAACCCCCCCAAACCACAACAGTTATACCAACAGTGGCAATAAGATTTAGCCCCCCATCCCCAGATTAGGTCCATGTTCAGCGGACAGCTGGTCCACTTGTAGCGTCCCTGTGTCCACGTTCGGTTATGATTATATGGTAACGTTCTATCAATGTCTCCGGTAATCAGCCGTGCGCTACACGTGACCGTAACGGACATCCGCACGGACATTAGTTAAAGAAAGTCCATCAATGCTGTCACAAACTACTGAGTCTTACGTCTGTCTCACAATAAAATCCCATGCTTCACAACTCTGATTATGCCACAAGAGCGCCTTAACGTCCATTTCAGTAAAAATTGACAACTTTTTAGGAGGAAAATTCATCGCCCCCGAGGTTTCTCCGTCTCTTCATTTTATATACTGAATTTTCCTCCTAAAAAGTTTCAATTTTTACTGAAATGGACGTTAAGGAGCTCTTGTGGCATAATTCAGAGTTGTTGAAGCATGGGATTTTATTGTGAAGGACAGACGTAAGACGCAGTAGTTTTGACAGCATTGATGGGACTTTCTTTAACTAACTGTCCGTGG
>NC_045742.1:2896997-2935463 GCF_008692095.1 Etheostoma spectabile
TTACTGTGCCTTGCACTCTGGTCCGGGTTTTTCCTCTAATCCCTGCTCCTTATACCCAACCAGCCTGTGCGGTCTTGCCTCTGGTCTGGTTTTCACTCTATCCCTGGCTCCTTATTACCAACCATGCCTTTGCTGTTCTTGCACTCTGGTCCCGGTTTTCCCTCTATCCTGGCTCCTTATGACCACCCATTCCTTTGCGTTCTTACACTTGGTCCGGTTTTCCCTCTATCCTGCTCCTTATTACCAACCATGCCTTTTGCCTGTTCTTACACTCTTGGTCCTGGTTTTTCCCCCTCTATCTGGCTCCTTATTACCGATCATCGCCTTGCTGTGTTCTGTGCACCTGGTCCGGTTTTCCCTCATCCTGGCCTTCTGACCACCCTAGCCTTTGCTGTTCTTACCTTCTGGTCCGGGTTTTCCCTCTATCGGCTCCCTTATGACCAATCATGCCCTTTGCTGTTTCTTGCTCTCTGGTCCGGTTTTCCTCTAATTCCCACTTTAATTTCTAACGCCATTAAAAACAACACGGTTGACCAAGAGTGCTCAAACACGACAATGACATGGAACATAAATGGGAGGAATAAAATGTGTTTTTAGGTCGTGATTTAAAAACCAGAAGGCCCGAAGGGCCAGTCAGGACATGAGAGGCAACTCATTCACAGTCTCGGGCCGTCTGACATTAAGAGGCACTCTTCCCCGTCTCGGGCCAGTCTTACTGTTAGGCCGACTCATTCCACAGTGCTCGGTGTAGTCTGACAGGAAGAGGCAACTCATTCCACAGTCTCGGTGCCAGTCCGGACAGCAAAGGCACTCATCCACAGTCTCGGGGCCAGTCCTGACAGGCACAGTCAACATCTTCCACATTCCCTCGTGGCTGCGGCTGAGAAAAGCCCGATCCCCTCTTATTCTTGAGCGCGTTGTTGGGCCAAACCCCCCAAAAGAAAAGGGAAAAAAAAAAGAAAAAAAGGGGGACTGGTTGCATCCCTTAATTACCCCTGACTGAGCAATGTGGCTCAACAGCTCAGCAATGAATACTGGAGCTATTCCCGAAGTGCTTTAAAAACCCAAATCAAATCTTAAAATACATCCTTAATTTAACTGGGAGCCAGTGAAGAGAGGGAGCCAGGCTTAACACGCGTCCATACGGCATTAAATAATCAGGCGTGTTGTAGTAAAGCAGGTATTAACCCTCTGCAAAGTCTGAGAAAGATAAAAAAGGCCTTGACGTTGGTAAAAGCCTAACGTTGACAGAAACTTCTTTTAACAACCGAATTGATTTGCTTGCTCCATTGTAAAATCCTATCCATTTTTAACATGAGGGGGCCCGCGTTGCTTCATGTTGCCGTCCCGAATTCCGTCTCAAACCTGGAGACGCTGGGTCAGTGTGTTGATGTTATCATACTTTCATGCTACAGATGTAGATTCATAAAGCCGGCAGGACAGCTACTTCATACCGGTTTATTTCCTACCTTTCGAACAAGTGTGGTGGTTGTGTTTTTGTGTTTTTGTAGTGTGTGTGTTTGTGTACATGCGTACATGCATGCATGATACATACATACGTTATCTGTCCCTCATCACACAACCCTGATAGTTATACATACGGTTTTGAGGAGCTCCAGTCTGGGTTTTCCTCGTCCTCACGAGCATCAGGCGGTCCATGGTTTTTGCTTGTCAGTCCGACCGACACGGACATCGCTGTGTCGGTGAGTTGTTGACCCGGGGCGGCCGTCCTTCATCTCCGTGGTGATTGGACTGCCCCTGGATTGGGGAAACTGACCCCCCGCCCCCCATCTCCTGACCTTTGATGGCACCCGAGGCCCCCGTAAGAACGAACTCCCTAACCGAGAGAAACACACCTTTGCCGCTGCGGTGCCGTCGGAAAAAACCAACAAAAACCCCACCCCTCTAACAGCCGTCTCGGTCGACTCCGTCCATACTGTAGTGAATTTGTTATGAGCACTGCTGAATTATTGGGTGGGCTTTTTTCTTCTTTCCCTGAAAGTTAATTTCTACCGTTCCCTCAGTGCACCTGGTTGTGAAATGAAATCTGAGCAGCCTGCAGGCGGTGAGTTTTTAAACAGAGTTCAGCACCAAAATGAGAACCAACTGCAGTACATTTCAGGAGAAATCCATGGCAGGAATAGTTCATCTGCCCAGGCCCACAAGCAGAGCCAACTGAAGGACGGTTGGTATCAACTTCAGCTACACATTCTTTCTGTTGTGTATTTAGATTGGCACTTTACCAGTAGAAATGCAAATTATTTCGTCTTGTATCGGAACACTTTCAAGCCTTTTTAACGGCGGCAGGTTGCTTGAACCCTTGTGTTGTCCTCGGTCAAACTGACCCGTTCAAAGTTTTTTTAAACAGAGAAATGATTTTTTTTCCTCCAAATTGCCCAAAAATAACATTGATATTCCAACACCATTCTTTGGCTAAAATTGAATTGTTTTGGGGGTGTTTTTATTTTAATCTTTTAGCATTTGAATTGCTGGACTAAAACTTTGACATCCACCCCATCTGAGATTCCACTCACCATCCAATGATCTTAAATATTAGGCAAATATTATTATTTCTGCCTTTGTAACTAAAAACGTAGTGAGGTTTTGTTGACCGTGATTTCAAGAAAAAGTGTTAAACCATCTCAGGTTTTTTTTTTTTGGTTTAAAGCATGGCGGTGGAGGTGTGGAGATGGGGGTGGTTCCAGGTACAGTATTGGTTTTTGCTTTCACATACACAGAACAACAGCAAGAGAACATGCCACTCCTGTTTGCTTCATGAAAGGTATATTCACATTTTCAGATATACACTCATTGACAACAACACTACACAAAATTTTTTTCACTTCTTTTACTTTATATCTCATTACAGAATCTATATGCAACCCCAATCAGTACTGAATTCGCGGTTACCAGCTATAAGTGTGTAGTTCTAACCTGACACAAGCCCACCCTCTCCTCCACGCAGTGTGCGAGTACCACGGAGGACACGCAGGATTAAATAAAACTGATTGTCTCTTCATGAAGAGGAAATTGATCTCCAACTTCCAGTTGTCTTGATTTGTGTGGTAGCCTTAATTCGCTTATACAACGCCTTGAATGTGACTGACGTTCATTAATAGCAAAAAAGTTCCTCCCCCAAAAAAACGCTCCCATAGGTCGATTGTTCCAACTGTCGCGTGTAAAGAGGTGGGTTGGTGGGTGTTGATCGGATCAACGGCAAAACCAGGACTTTCACTCAGGGACTAAGGTCTATGGTCCCCTTAATAAGTTGAACGTTTACAGTAAAACTGCCAGTTTTTGAGCACAGTTCGCGGCGCCCAGAATCCCCTCGTCTTAGCCTGTGTTGTTCCGGGTTTTTCCCTCTATCCTGCTCCCTGTGACCGTCATGCCATCTACTGTATGTTAGGGCAGATCATGTGTGTGACGTCACCTCATTGGTCTGTGGAATCGGATATGATCCGGTGAGTTTGCCGTTCTGGGCGCCGCGTCCCTGGTTTGGGAGGGAAATTTCGACCAGAGTGTAGGAGAGAGGGAGGCGAGAGGGAGTAGATAGGGAGGAGAGCGGGAGGATCTGCTTACACTCTACCTTACGTTCACACTTTTCACTGCCATCACATCATAGCCAGCCCGAAAACACGCCTGCTTTATTGTTGATTTATTAATATCACAGACCATAATTCCAAAAAACTAACACCTTCTGTTGTTGCGGAAGACTTCCAACTATCGATTGGCGAACATAACCTCATTAATGGAAATGTTGCACCTGAGTTAATAAATCAAGTGGAAGTGGGTCACTTTCCGCATAGACTTCTACGAAAATAACCCCCTTTTGCAACCCGCAAAACGCTCCTGGCCCTTCCGTACTTCCGTATTTGTAGTACTTCTTCGCCAAACCGGATGCTTTTGTCCCTAATTGTTACAGTTTAGGTCAAGGCCTCGTCGTTCCTGGACTCTGTCGGGTTTTCACTCTCATCCTGGCCCTTACGACCAACATGCTTTACTGTTCTTGCACTGTCCCCCCCTGTCCCGGGTTTCCCTCTATCCTGGCTCCTTTATGACCAACCATGCCTTTGCTGTTCTTTGCACTCTGGTCCTGGTTTGCATCTATCCTGGCTCCTTATGGACCAACCATGCCTTTGCTGTTCTTGCCCTCTGGTCCGGTTTTCCCTCTAGCCTGCCTCCTAGACCAACCATGCCTTTGCTGTTCTTAACACTCTGGTCCGGGTTTTCCCTCTATCCTGGCTCCTAGGACCACCGCCTTGGGCTGTTCTTCACCCTGGTCTGGTTTTTCCTCTATGCTGGCTCCTTTGACCGATCATGCCTTTGCTGTTCTTGCACTCCTGGTCCTGGTTTCCTCTATCCTGGCTCCTTATGACCAACCTCCTTTTCTGTTCGTCCACTCTGGTCCGGTTTCCCTCTATCTGCTCCTTATGACCAATCATCCTTTTCTGTTTCTTGCTCTCTGTTCCGGGTTTTCCTCTGACTTTCCCCCTTAATTTCTAAGCACATTTAAAAACACCCGTTTTGACCAAAGTGCTCGACAACTGACCTGGAACACTAAATTGAAGGAATCAAAATGTGTTTTTTAGTCGTGTCTTTAAAAACCAGAAGGCAGGAAGTGCCGCTGACATTTGAGGAGGGCAACCATTCCACAGGTCTCGGGTCCATCTGACCTAAGAGTCAACGTCATTCCACAGTCTCGGGTCCATTCGGACATGTAGATGCGACTCATTCCACATTCTCGGGGTCGCAGTCTGACAGAAAGGCCACTCATTCCACATCTCGGGGCCAGTCGGACAGGAAGATGCAACTCGTCTCACAGTCTCGGGCCAGTCTGACAGGAAGCTGCAACTATTCCACAGTCCGGGGCTGCGTGCTGATAAAGCCCGTCCCCTCTACTTGAGCCGTTTTAGGACAACATAAGAACTGGGTTGCGACCTTCATGACCCTGCAGTAGCATGTGGGCTTTCAACAGCTCAGCTGAAGACTGGAGCTATCCCCTGAAGGCTTTAAAAACACACAATAACATCTTAATAAATCCTTAAATTAACCTGGGAGCCATTGAAGATCGGAGGCCAGCTAACACCCTCCATACAGAGCATTACATAATCAGGCGTGTTGTAGTACAAGCTGTATTCCCTCCTCAAAGTCTGAGAAGATAGAAAAAGGCCTTGAGCTTGGTAAGAACTAAGTTGAAAGAAACTTGCTTTACAAACCGAATGGATGTTCTATCTCCATTTTAAAAATCACTAGCCATTTTACACCGGGGTTGCTCATTTGCCGTCCCGACGTCCGTCTCACTCCCTGGAGACCTGCTGTCAGTGTGTTGAATGTTATCATACATTGTAATGCACAGATGTAGATCAGAAAGCTGCAGACAGCTACTCAATGAAAGGTTATTTCCTACCTTTTGCGAACAATTGTGTGTGTGTGTGTGTTTGGTGTTTGGTTGTGTGTGTGTGGTTCAGTCAAATACATGCATGCATGCATACATACATACGTATCGTGTCCCCATCACGACAACACCCATGAATAAGTTATTACATAAGGTTTTGAGGATCTCCAGTCTGTGTGTTTCCTCGTCCTCAACGGAGAACATCAGGACTTCCTGGTTTTTGTTGTCATCCACCGACACGACATCTCGGTCTTTGAGGTTGTTGACGCCGCGGGCGTCTTCATCCTCCGTGGTGTTGGACTGCCCCTTGATTGGGGAAACTGTCCCCCCCCCCCCAGCTGACCTGAATCTTTGATGGCACCCACAGGCCCCGTAAGACGAAACCAATACCGAGGAGACAGCCCTTTGCAGGCTGCTGTCCGTGAAAAACAAACAAAAAAAACGCCACACCTCTTAACATCCGTCGGGTCGACGCGTCCATATTTGATAATTTTCTTTATGACCCTGCTTTAATTATTGTGTGGGCTTGTTTTCTTTTCCTGAAAAGTGAATTTCTACCGGTCCCTTCATGTGCAACACCTGGTTGTGAAGAATGAATCTGAGCAGCCTGAATGCGGTGAGTGTACAGAGTTCAGCACCAAAATGAGAAAAACGTGCCGACCAATTTCAGTAGGCACTCTGCAGGGAGTTCATCTGACAGGTGCACACGCAAGAAGCACTGAAGGACGGATTGTAAATACGAACTTCAGCTACCTTCTGCTGTTGGGTATTTAGTTTTCAATTTTTAACACAGGAGTAAATGCAAATATTCGTCTTGTATCGGGAAACTTTTCAAATCCTTTTTAACGGCGGCAGGTTCTGACCCTTGTTTGTCCTCGTGTGCCAAACTGACCCTTTCAGGCTTTTTTAAATCAAGACTGGATTTTTTTTCCAGCCCAATTGCCCAAAATCACATGATGATCCTACACATTCTTGGGCTAAAATTGAATTGTTTGGGGTGTTTATTTAATCTTATAGCATTTGAATTGCTGGACTAAAACTTTGACATCCACCATCTGAGATCCCCTCAACATCCACAGATCTTAAATAGTAGGCAAAATAAAGTCATTACTTTCTGCCTTTTGTAACGAAAAACGGAGGTTGAGGGTTTGTTATACCGTGAATTTCAAACCAGTGTTAGTAAACCAGCTCATGGTTTTTTTTTTTTTAAAGCGCCAAACATGGAAAAAGTACAACTAAATCAGAAAAACGACAAAAACTGGAAAAGCACAAAAAAAATTTCAATTTTTTACCATTTTACCCACTGTGCAAACCAATTTCTGTATCTCAAATTTGGGTTGCGTGCAACCAAAGTGTCAAAAAATAAAGTGGATGGTTCCATACAACTCTTCTTCCAAGTATTTAAATGATCAGTTCGTACTTTCAGTGAGTGTAAATTAACACTGATATGTTTAGCTATTTAATTGTGGCCAGGGAACAACATGAATGGTGTCTCCATTTAACTTCTCTATGATTTGTCCTGTTCTGGTTTTATATTCATAATCATTCAATTTCAATTTTATTTTTAGTATCAAGTTCTATACACTAGTTATCTCAAGACAGTTTACAGAGAGAGCAGGTCCTAACGCTAGACCACACTCCCAGAATTTACAATGACCAACCAGTCTAGTAGTTTCCCTCCTAGAGCACGCAAACGTGCAACAGTGGTTAGGAAAAAACTTCCTTGTAGAAGAAACCTGGGACAGAACCCAGCCGCGCGAACCCAGACCCAGCCTAGACCCACAAGAACGTTGAAAAAAGTGACAAATATGTCGGAATGCTTTAAAAAGGCAATAAGTTCCAAGAACTGCGGAAAAAAAAGTGGAGAAAACACAGATGCGACACGTGCGAACCCTCCACCCACCCCCCCTTCACCTCCAGTCCCCTCTCCTCTAGATTCACCCCACCTTCACCTCCAGTCCTCCACTCTAGCTCCCCCCCCCTCCACCTCCAGTCCTCTAACTCTAAATCTTCACCCCCCCTTCACCTCCAGTCCTCTACTCTAAGCTTCAGCCCCCCTTCACCTCCTCCCTCCACTCTAGCTCCCCCCCTCCCTCCATCCCTCTACTCTAGCTCCACCCCCCCCTTAGCTCCATTCCTCTACGCTAGCTCGCACCCCCCCGCCCACCTCCAGTCCGCCACTCTACTCCCCCCTTCACCTCCAGTCCTCCACTCTGCTCCCCCCCCCCTCCCCGCCAGTCCTCTACTCTACTCCACCGCCCCCCCCTCTAGCCTCCGTCCTCTACTCTAGCTCCCCCCCCCTCCACCTCCAGTCCTCTACTCTACTCCCCCCCTTTCAACCCTCCATCCTCGCCACACCAGTTCCGGACTCCATTTATTTTCGAGTATTTCATTTATTGTTAGTTAAAGGGACAATGTACACTGATCAACATTCGAAGCAAATGTAAGCGTACCCTAGTTAGCCATAGGCTAGTTTTCAATCGCAGTCCCTATCCAGATTTATTCAGCTTCCTAAAATAATAACATCCTAAAATAATACAGTTATAAGCCAATGAAGAATTTAGACAAACAAAGGTTAAAATTACAATGTCATCACACAACGAATACAACAAGAGAGCACATAAAATCAAAATAGATGACCCAGTTTATTGTTGTGAATGGGCCCATCGTCAGTGTTGACAGTGTGATTTCCATATCATCCATTTTCTTACATTCTCTTAAATGAGTAATATATGGTACGTCTCTAATTAATGGTGTCACCCGAGTTACCATTGAATGGAATGCTGGGGGGGGGGGTCTGAGGTTCTCTACCCATTGTATTTTCGTATTGCGTTGCTTCTACTCGCCAAATTTTGGTTACACTTGTATTTGGCTTTACATAAATCTTATTGCATTCTGCAGTCGCTCCTGATTGAATGTACTGAGCTCCTCGTTGGCTCAGATGAATTGACACCAGTAAATAGACATTTTGTTTTAAAAAAAAACACTCTGCACAGTCTGTCAACCACTGCAAAGCACATCCCCTTGAGATTGTCTTGACTTGATTTTCCTGCACATTTACACGTAGGATTGAAACACAACCATTTCTGGGTTGTGTTTATGTTGCAGACTGCATAGTTTATTTCCATTGAGGACCACTTCCGTTGTTTTCAGGACGTTTTTATCACATTAGCGACGACTCCTCTCTGACGGGAAAAGCTGCTTTAAGAGAACATCTAACATTGTGATTGTATTCCTGTTTGACGGACGCTAGCTCTTGAGAGCTTTTCAGCGTACAGTTTTTTCATTATAACCTAACAAACTCACCGCAAAAATAATTAAACTTATGCCAAAAAGGGAAGAAATAAAGATGTGTATGGTGAATTGAGTCTCCAATGTCAAATGCAGGATCATTTATGGCTTTTGATATCTGTTTTGACACAGTTTTATCATCGAATCGCACAGGAAAAGTGTCCAAATAGCACACAGAAATCTTTAGATTAGAAGAGAGCGAAAAAAGAGAGAGAGAGCGAGAGAGGAGCCATTTGTTTTGTCTTTTTATTCGTAGCGTATCACTTCCTACACGGTGGGATCCCGCTGCCAAGCCTTTCCAGGAGGCAAACTACGGCTAATTAAGCCGGCGCCGCTGCCATCATTTGTTGGCAAAACTCTCGCCGCCCCCCCCACCGCTGCGTTCTGTCGAGGTGGCGTCGCCATGCGACCTTGCACAGCATCGGGACCGTAGAGCCGGCGAACGTCTCCCAAGGGCCCAGCTCAGTCCCCGGCGCCGCTCCCGTCTCCGACTGTGGAGGACTTCCATGGTGCAACCTCATGTAAAAGAGTTTTTTTTTTTTTTTTTTTTTTCACGGTTGCTCCGAACACAGCGAGCTGGATATATATTTTTTATTTACAGACTCAATGTCCTGATAAAAAGTACACGCAACACTTACAAAAGGGTCCCCCCCCCCCCCCCCTCAGAACCAAACATAAATACATATAACAACTGATCCCCAAAAATAAATCACAACAGAAAACCACATACATCAAATATACAATAGCACTGCCGATAATTAAAAAGGTACAGTGCGTGTTACCATGATTCCAAGTTTTTGAACGAATCTCACTAAGTGCAGTATTGATTACAGCATTTAACATTGTATTTTTTTGATTCAGGTTAATCGCAACTAAAAATAGAAAGGATAAAAAAACTCACTGAATTTCTGCACAAGTAATATTTTTTTTTCTTACAGTAGCAATTAACAGCAACAAATGTATGAAAAATTCTCCCTTAAAAATGCATCCCGTATTTCTGTGTTACACCAAACAACTTAAAAACAGAACAGACTCAGCTTTAGTTGTGCCCATTTTCGAGACACATCTGGGACTTGTTCTTGCACCATCGTTTCACACACACACACAAAACAAGCCACACAATATACACCAATGCATACATATAAACAAACCAATGATTTTGACAATTGAATGACCTTTTGGACAGATCACTATTGATAGTATACTGATGACCTAATCCCTGTGACTCATTCAATGTTTCATGTTTCCTTGTTTGGATTACATTTCGGTTACATACAGCCGCTCCTTGAACGTAGCACACTTTTGCATCTGTGATCACGCTCTTGCATCGTTTGCGGAACGTCCTCGATCTTCAGTCCGAGACGCAGGCCTATGATGTAACGATGATCTCACGCTTACACAGCACATAGTTTCTTGTCTGCTTCATGTTCCAGGCAATCAGAGCCCAACTATATATCAGTCCTCACTATTTAGCGGCTGTATCAGACAACTTTGGTCGAGGTCCAAGACAAGTCCAAGACCAGGACTATCCGAGTCCAAGTCAGACCGAGTCATTGGAGATTTGTCTAACATAACACGACATTTCCCTTTCTGGGATGGCTCCGGGAACCGCCGGGAATTCTGCCAAATGTCCTTGTTTAGGCCGGATGCAAGGGCGTGGTCAAGACCACCTTTGGTCGAGTCCAAGACAAGGCCAAGACCATACTAGTCCTGTCCAAGAGTAGGCCCAATCCACAATGGGTCAAGACCAAGTCAAACCTAAATCCAAATGGGTCCAGACGAGTCCAAAGAGGTTTGAGTCTGCGGTCAAGACCGGTCCAAAGGTTTGAGTCTGAGAGTCAAGACGAGTCCAAATGGTTTGGTACTGAGTCCAATACCGATTCCAGGACAGAACAAAGTCGCATGCATGACAGTATCAAGACAATAATTTTGGGTTTCACTTTCCTCCAATATTATTATCAACATAATAAAGACCACCTGGACTCGGTCCAGACCACAAGCCCAAAAGCCGTATTGGGCAAGACCGGTGGCCGAGACCAGACAATTCTGAGTCCAAATTGCTACGAGTACAGACAAGTCCGAGACCACAGAAAAACGGTCTCGAGATCCTACGCCCCGCCGGATGTCACTTTTACCTTGGGCTTTCCTCTGTTGCCGTTCTGAACCAGGTTTACCCGGTCCCAGATCTCGGCAGGGTAAATCCTACAGCGACTAGCTATCTGTCCAATCTGAGGACTATGGTTACCTGTCCTCAGTATCTCTTCATGTGTAATCCATACAGCTACTAGACATCTGTCCAATCTGAGTTTTAGGTTGCACGATCAAATTCTTTGAACGTACCCTGTTCCACCAAAACAAGTTCCCTCCTGAGAGCTTCCGTTTCTTTGCACGACCAAGACAAGTTGGATTGGTTTCCCCCTTCCTGGACCCTCCTCCACAGCTGCTGTTAAAACTGCCCCCCGCACAACGGCTTCATGACTTTGTGGTTGAATGGTTATCTATGCATTTAAAAAACCATTCAGATGGGGTTTTTTAGGGCATAGTCCTTTAAGTGGACCCTAGGGTGCAGGAATGATCAGAATGTGTAAAGCTAGTAGAATGTCTCACAAGTGAGTCGTGCAATGCAAGTCTGTCTCACAGAACTAGATCAACTGCCCACTGCAGGAACACAAGACGATAAGGACACAAGTTCTTCTGATGTTCGTTTGTCTCTGTGTTGACATCCGTGTGTTGTCACAGAGTCTCTCGCTGGTGCATCTAAAGTTCGTTCGCTGTTGAATGAAGCCAAACGATTTGAAATCCTTGTACTCGTCATCTTTAAAGTCTCATCATCGTCTCCTGAAAAAAAAATTGCCTTTTTTTTTTCCCCCCCAAACAAACCTTTGATCATTGGTAAATTCCGGAGTCGCCATGGACTTTGTACTTGGTACCTTGGTTACCTTTTTTCCAAGCCGTTCTAACCTGGCATAGAAAGCCCTAGGAAGACTCAGCCATTTGGGCCAGTTCCATTACCATCCTTTGACCTGATTTGGCTAAACAGCTAGCATTGAGTATCCTGGATCATGGCATCCCCTTTACCCATCTCATAAATATTAATAGCTCAGGCAACATGACGTGAGACTGACCACGTGGTGATTGGTCCTGGGTATTTTCTCCTCTGATTTCTTCTCAGTGGCTAGAGCTGCCAGAGAGGGAGCACGCTCATCTTCACACACACACACACCACACACACACACACACCACACGTTACAAAAATTGCATTTTTTCTGTGGCAGGGCACCTTTAAACTACATCTCTTCGCTGATCTCGTTGCTGCTGCAGCAGCTGTCAAAACCTGTTTTTTTCTTTGTTTCTCAACTCTGGACTAGTGTTTTTTATTTGTTTCATGTTGTGGCTTTGTTGTGAAGGATTCATCTTAAAAAATGCACTTGAGGGAGGAAGAAGTTTCTGAATTCGGTTGAAAAGTTTTTAGAGTCGAACTGACAACCTTGTGTTTCAGTATGAATCCCTTTCCCCTTTCTCTCGTTTGATTGGCAGCTCATGTCGGGTTTTCTTTACTCCTTAATTCTCGCTGGTTTTTCGAGAAGCCATTTTCATTATGACTCTACAGACAAGACATCCTACATACTATCGAACTTAAAAACAAGTTGTTTTGTTGTCCCGCTTTTGTTTCTCTTCCTTTTGAATTCTCGCATAACCTGCAGCTGTTTTCAGCAAGGACCCAAATGACAACATCATAAGGAAAACAAGCGAATAAATGTGCGGTTTGGACAATTTGTTGCTCCAGTTTCCTCTAATCCCCTTCAGCCTCACGAGTTCACGTTCCACACACAACAGCACACACACACACACACAACACACACCATTACCTCGTCGCATCCAGCGTTTGTTAGTGTTGTGATGCGTTGACCTCTGCCCCACCCTTAGTGTGTATACTCCCCACAGCATCCTCCCACGTCATCGCTCTTCCCTCCATCATCCGAGCCCAAACCGCGCCGTTATCATCTGACGCCGTTGCAGTTTCCCAGATGCGCCTCCATATCGAGCAGCGTCGCTCCTGACTCACCGATTTGAAGGAACGCTTCCAGCGAACCACAGAGATGGTAATTGTAGTCATAGAATACTAATAATTTAATAATAATATCAAAACTAATAAGCACCGTGATGCATATTCTATTCATCCACAAAGTGACATTACATTGACCCTCTTTTTTTCATACCACACATTTCCACACAGGCTTACTACACACACACCTCAGTACCTATTACATGCACAAGTTGAGAGATGTCAGAATTTGGGGTGGGGGGTGGGGGTGGGGGGGGGCTGCCCCATGGAAAGGTGCCCCAGCAGTTGGGGGGTTTCGGATCCTTGTTCGGTAGCACCGTGCAGTGCCCGGAGGGTGAACTGGCAACTCTCCATGTAACCAGTCCACCACCATGCTTTGGTCTGATAGGGACTTGAACCAGCGCCCCTCTGGTTCCCAGGCGACCCCCTACAGACTGACTCTACCCCCCCCCCACCCCCCCCCCAAATGTTAACTGTTTGTCTGCGTTTTTTTCATCTCTTCCTCGTTTTGCTCTGCAGACGTGTACAGACCCACAAATTCATTGTGTGTTGTGTGTGTGTGGTGTTTGTGTGTTGTGTGTGGTGTGTGTATGTGTTGTGTGTGGTTTGTGTTTTGTGTTTGTGTTGTGTGTGGTGGTTGGTGTATGTGGTGTGTGTGCTGTGGTCGTGTATGTGGGTGTGTTGTGTTTGTTGTGTTGTTTGTGTGTGTGTGTGTGTGTGCATGTGTGTGTGTGTGGGGCGCACACTTTAGTTGTAATGTTAACATACTGTTTATTTTTCCTACTGAGATTATTGCGTTGCCTATTTACTGTTCTTAAATATGTGTGAAAAGTAGTAAATGACTGTGGTGTGTGTGTGTGGTGTGGTGGTGTGTTGTGTGGGTGTGTTACCCGTGCGATCCTTAGGAATATTCCTGGGTCTACTGATAATTGCCTTCTAACTACCATATTATTAATAATTCATTCACATGTGAGTCTGCAGGCTGAGCTGAGACTTAATATTTTTTAACATTTTTAAATTTCCAGCCCAGTTAACACAGCTATAGTACTTTAAACATGAAGTAAGCAATACAGTAAATATGAAATGATCCTTACTCTAATTGAGCGGTTTATTGTGAAGGCCAATGGAGCAGGGGGCGCAGAAGGACCCTTAACAAGAACGTAATCTCTCCAGGGATCAAATAAATTATTAGTGTATCCATAGCCAGCTTGACTAAGCTACATGATCAAAACACACAGGTAACTGTGTTGTCTCTTAGCTGTGATCACATGTCCCTGTGTGTTGGTCCTGTGCATATTTTGTGCTGATGTTGATATTGTATACTATGTATTGAATACTATTAATTGTACATGCCGTGGCTGTCCTGCATTGATCCTTTGGGGGAAAGCGTGTGGTGGCGCTGTTCCATAGCTGCCGCCCGGTAAGGCTTTCTCCAACCTGGTCCATTCCTCGTACGTTTCCTCATACTACTGTATTCTGATTCTGATTCTGATTCTGATTCTGATTCTGATTCTGCATGATTTACGGAAACATCCGGGATTACAAAGGCACGTTGTCCATCCAAGCCAATCCACGGTTGATTCGATATCGTAGAGCCCTACCGCAAAGCGTAAAAATATGAACCCCCCCCCTGCCTCCAAAAGCTCTATCCAGCGGCTTTTGTATCTGAAGTGGAATCCTACAGTGGCTAGAATATGTTTAACACCCCAGGTAAGTGGATTAAAAATGCGAATAAAAATTAATCTTTGGAATATATCTTCATGCCTTAAATCAAAATATTAGAAAAAACTCCATCTTTAAGTACACCAATTTACTTTGTGAGGATAATGTACTGTACAATGGATAAGACAGGTATCCATTAAATGTTAAATAAATTAAATTAAATTAATAATTCACTTACAATACAGGTGCAATGATATACACCCCTATGTTAAAATACAGGGGACATAAGTATACACCCCCTAAATGTTAAAATACAGGGGCAAAGTATACACCCCCTATGTTTAAAATACAGGGGCACCAGTATACACCCGCCCTATGTTAAAATACAGGGCATAGTATACACCCCCCTATGTAAATACAGGTAGCATAAGTAAACACCCCCTATGTTAAAATACAGTGCATAATGTATAACCCCCCCTATTGTTAAAAATACAGGGGCCATGAATCTACACGCCCCGTATGTTAAAATACAAGGGCATAATTAATACACCCCCTATGTTAAAAGACAGGGTCATGAATATATACACCCCCTATTTAAAATACAAGGGCATAAGTATACACCCCCCTATGTAAAAACTACAGGGGGCATAATTAAAACACCCCCCTATGTTTACAATACAGGGGCAATAATTATAACACCCCCCCTATGTTTAAAATACAAGGATAAGTATACACCCCCCTATGTTAAAATACAGGGGAGCATAAGTATCACCCCCCTCGTTAACATACAGGGTCTAAATTACACCCCCCTAATTGTTAATATACAGGGGCATAAGTACACACCCCCCTATTGTTAAAATCAGTGGCATCGTATAAACACCCTCTATGTTAAAAATACAGGGCATAAGTATAACACCCCCCCATGTTAAAATAGCAGGGGCATAAATATACACCCCCCTATGTTAAATACAGGGCATTAGTAGACCACCCCCCTATGTTAAATAATCCCCATAGTGCCTATTTTGATTATTAAAGGCCAGTTTTATTTCATGGATCAGGATAACTAATCATCCTGATAAGTTTCCTTGGCCTTTGGAAGTTAATAACCCCCCCCCCCCTCATAATAAAATCTCTGTCAGGGAGCGCCCTGTTCTTTCCTCCCGTGCTCGTACCAGGACAGGTGCTGGCTTCCATGCAGGGGGCGGAAGCTAGACTCTCAGTACCGTTGGGGGGGGGGGGCAAGCTTCATCTGGCGCCCTCGCTATGAAGCCATTTTAAATGCTAAACCGTAACAAAAAAAAAAAAAAAAAAAAAACTGTAAAATATCTGATATGCATATGTTATACTGTCCCACTTGTTGAGCTAGTCGCCTATATGTCAATAACACCAAAGAAATGACCGTTGTTGACAAGTTGTATTGACTACACAGAACACACTTTGTCCAGTAAGAAAAATGTTGCGAGTCAGCACCAAGGACAGCGCCGCTGATTGACAGCCACGCGGGTCAACCACAGCTCAGGTGCGCTCAATCACTTCAATTCATATAGTGACATGGCACTATAGTTTTATATATGTTATATATATTGTACGCAATGTTGTTCGAAAGTTTTGGCCCCACCCCAGTAGAATTTTATTAATATGCATAAAGAACCAAGAATAATGGAAAAATCTCCAAAAGGCATCAAATGACAGATTAGACATTACTCACAAAAAGTTAGATTTTTTCCATCTTTCCTTCCACTTCAAAAATAACAAAAAAAAACAAAAAATGGCTTCTTCGAAGTCACGAAACTTTTTCCATCTTTTTTTTCTTGACTTTTTTATGCACATTAACACCTAATTTTGACCTTGAGGTATCTACCTACAAAGAGACAAAATCACAAAGGAGACACAACACTTCACGTGGAAATGGATTTTTCAAAAAGATTGCAACATGACTCTTGATGAATGACGCTTACCCTACACCCCCCCACCCCCCACCCCCCCACCCTCCCCCGCACCATATGCACAACTAGTCTTCCACAAAGTCAGGAAAAACCCTGTATGTGTGTGCAATTAATGCGCCATGTGGGGTTCAGGGAGGAAACCAAAACGTGGGGGTGGG
Organism: Etheostoma spectabile; assembly: GCF_008692095.1. Lineage (NCBI taxonomy): Eukaryota > Metazoa > Chordata > Actinopteri > Perciformes > Percidae > Etheostoma > Etheostoma spectabile. The sequence goes on from NC_045742.1 coordinate 2,913,516, forward strand.
GGGGAAGGGGGGGTGCACAGTGTCGTAGAAATGAGATGGCGTTTTGAATGTAATACCCAGGTTTCCGTCAGAGGCGCCGAGGCTGCGGAGGGACTCTGATGATCCCGTTAGTTTTTGAATAACGCAACTCCGCGTACCGCATCCCCTGTCATGAGACTCCGGAACTGAGACACACAATGAACCGCGCAGGGACGGAAAACCCTCACGGCCTTTTTAAAAGCCGGTCTGACAAATTCCTTTCATCGGGGGGTGGGGGGGGGGAGGAAAGTGATGCTGGGTTGGAAGCGTAATCACCAGGTTTTAGAGTGAGGGTTGAGAGAATAGACGATGGTCCTGGGTTGACATGAATCTGAGGCGGTGTGGTCTTCTGACAACAGTGGGACAATAAAGACATGGACCAATACAGACAATGGACACTTTGTACAACCGGTACGAAATTCATGTTAAGTCACCTTGAAATCGAATCATAATCAGAATCAGAAATACTATTGATCCCTGAAGGAAACTCTGTGTTGCAGTGGCACACATAGTAAGAAATATCAGACTAGAAATATATCAAAGAATGACAAGAATATAAGGAGTGTGGCTATGTAAGTATTTACATAATTAAGGAATGTTATCATACGTATTTACCTAATTTGATTATTAGGAATTGCCATTTGAAAAGTAATAATAATAATAATAATACTAATTGTAGCAGTTGAGTATTGCCACACATTTCCGTCCAGTGTTATTGCACAAAACATATAATATACACTAGATATTGTCCAATTCACCCTCTCTAAGTGTGTGTGTGTGTGTGTGTGGGGTTGTGGTGTGTGTGTGTGTGTGTGTGTGTTGTGTTTGGTGTGTGTGTGTGGGTGTGTCAGCCACTTAGAGGGAGTAGTTACAAAGTGTTTGTTAATGGCCACAGACAGAACGACTTCCTGTGGTTCTCCCCATGTGCTGAACGGCGTGACTTCCTGGCTGCATGCGGAACATACACGGCGATTTTTCAGAAGGGAGGGATATATTTTAGGAGATCTTCCTAGGGTACACTTGTTTATTTGCTTCATGAACCAATTTTGCCCTTTTGTTTCAGTGAGGCGGTGGCGACAACACAAGCCAAGAAACACAGGGGAAAAGGGAGAGACACCAAGCAGGACGGGGACACAACAGCTGATTATAACACAAGGGGGAATTTAATATGTGATTTTTGGTAATTTATGTTGTGCACGGAAACAGATAAAAGCCCAATGAGCCAAGAAGCTGTGTCAGGTTTTGAGCTCGCACAAAAGAGACAGTACATATAAAATAGACAAGGAAAACATACATCACCTTGTGCAATCAATATTATAAAAACTACCATTACACTGTCACGGGGAATTAGACTAGGGTGAAATGTCTGCTTGAGTTTATTTTTAAGGTATTAACCAGTTGAGAGAGACATATGCTCAATCACGTAATCGACATTATGTCAAAACATGGATGTTGAATGCTTTTTTTTAAATATGTTAAAATCATTAATGGAAAACTTAAGACTCAACAAAAGTAATTACTTAAAATAAAGACCTGTATGAGAAAGACGTAGAAGAAAAGATGAGGGAGAAGGCGGCCAGGAAATCCCTAACAGACTGTGTTTCCTAACGAGACGTCTCCGGTCCTCATTACTTCCAATAGACTCGCTCCGTTTTTGTGGTGAAGACGAAAAGCAAATCCGACTTCACTCGAACCGGCGCTGGGGTCTTTGCTTCTCCCCCATGGGGCTGGAGGGAAGTGGCTAACACGTGTGGCCGTAGGCTGTTCAAGAAACCGGGAGGAGGGTCGTGTCCACATGTAAACAAAGAATTAAGGGGGTGAGCCGGAACAGCGACAGCAAAACTCCACTACACATCACCCACCGTCCCATCTCTCCGGTCCACTCAAAAAAAGAAGCACAGAAAGGAAAAGGGGCTTGACAGTGGTAGGATACTACACACACTTACACATAGAAACACCACACCCCTCTTGGATTCAAACGTAAACGCAACTGTATTGCCACCGAATAACTGTGATTTGTGAAATGCAACTAAAGGTTACTGGCACACACACGCATGCCCGCACAACCCACAACCAAACACATACACACACACTTCAGGTTACCAGCACGCACGACGCACGACGCCCACCACACACACACACAACACACACACACTTCATGTTACCAGCACGGCACACACACACACACACCCCACCACTTCAGGTCCAGCACGCACGCACACACACACCCCCACACACCCCACACACACACACACACACACACTTCAGGTTACCAGCACGCACAGCCCACACGACACCCACACGCACACACACACACACACACAACACCCACAACACTTCAGGTTACCACACGCCTCATGCACACACACATCACCACACAAACGCACACACACACACACACTTCAGGTTACCGCACCACACACACACACCACACACACACCCACCCACCCACACACACACCCCACACACACCACACACACACACTTCAGCTTACCAGCCCCGCACACACACCACAACACATCACACACATAATAACATGTCCACCTTGCAGAAAAGCACGGTTTAAATACATAAAGGAGGCTGAATTCCAATTGCTTCTTCAGTGTATGATATCCATATGGATATCTATGATATTCCCACGAACTGATACGGTACAGCCGGCTGGTCACTTTGACAGTTACTAAGGGGTTTTACAGTTAAATTGTGGATTTTTCTGTTTTTTTTACATTAAATAACTGTATCCGTCGTCACCAGCCAACCTCTATTGGTCCCATTTCCTGATAGACGCAAGCAGGCTTTTAAACGTTGCAGGGTGTCTAGTGCAGTACAACGAGATTATATAATAGTATGATTATGTACAAGTAATGTTTAGCATTTATGTGTGGGTTTGTTTTTGGTGTCATGCGATGTTTTGATTCCAATCAAGAACACTTGTTAACCCTTTTTTATTTTTCCCAATATGTGGTGGTTTTGAGGGTGTGGTTGTTTATTTTATATTTTTCAGGAAACAAAGCCGTATAAGCCTGTAATAAGTGTCTGCTCCCCCCCCCCCCCCCCCCACCACCCCCCCCCCCACAACGCCGAAGCGTGTCGAGTACTTTTTGTTCTTAACGAGTCCGGTTGAACAGAAAATAAGACATTGAGAGAAATACCAATTAATATTTGGGAGAGGTGTTTTGACCTCTCGCAGGTGCTCAGTCACTCTGGCATCGCTCAAAACTGCTTAATAAGAGCAGAACTTCCCCGTATCACTAATAAGTCTCCAGTCTGGAGCCCCTTCTTCTCACAATCCTCTCTCACCAATCCTCTTCCAACCATCTACTTCTCACCGGACTATTAAACCTCAACGGCAGGTGTTCACACGGATATTGAACACACACAAATGCACAAGCCCCATTCAAGACAGCACCAAAAGGCTGCTTCTACGTTAGATAGAGGAGTACCAGATACAGCTCACCACATTCATTCCCTCATGATTGTCTCATGTTGTCCTCATGTTGTTCCCTGCTGTTGTCCTCATGTTTGTCCCCATGTTGTCTCTGTTGTCCTCTCATGTTGTCCTCATGTTGTCTTCTGTTGTCCTCATGTTTGTCCCATGTTGTCCTATATCACATGTCTTTTTAATGCTCCCAAAAAAACATATATTCCAACGCTCTTTGCCAAGACAAAATCTCTACTTTCATTAATTTGGGCTCTTATTCATTTTTAGGCATTGTAAACATCAAAGTGCGTGTTTTGAAATGTATTGAGTAAAAGTTGACACTATCACAGTCTGCGTGAGTATATCATAATCATCCATTCCTTTATAATTTTTAGTTCCAATTCCTAATTTCTGCTTTCTAACTCACCATCAGGTATAAGTTATACAATGAGGGTTTATTGACCATAACTGTCCAGTGTTAGCATGTGCTGTGTGTTGTGTGGGTGTGACGGCTTGCGTGTGTGTTTGTGTGTGTGTGTTTGTGCTGTTCTATTGCGTGTGGGTATGCTGTGTTCGTGTACTGTGTACATGGCATGAGCAGCGCGGTGCATTCGCATCGTCGTTGGGATGCCGTTGGGATTGTGTGTGGCACATATATATGGGTGTTACCCTCTCTCCTTCACTCCTGGGGGCGGCTGATGTAGCGGTTTGTCGGCGGGTCACGGAGGGCGTCTGAGCTGTATTGGTTTTTCTCGCCCCCCCCCCTGACCCCTCCGTTACCTACGGAAACCCCACGGCGTTTGCTGTGTTGCTGTGATGTCGATTGAAAGACTCACGCCGCTGTTGTCTCCCCTCTTCTTCTCTTTCGAGCGGAGTTCTGGCTGGCTACAGCCTGCAGATGTTGGGCGTGGTAGTGAAAAAACATGTTTTTGGCCGCGGCGAGGCTTCTTGCAGGAACTGACCAATAGTGTGGCGCTGAGATCTTCAGATTGTGCGTCGAGCCAAAATGTGTTTTTTGAAATGTTTTTAACAGGAAACACAAAGCGTAAAAGCTATTTAACTCCTATCCCGCTGAATCCACCAGGGCTACATCACACAATCTCATGTTGTTTGGCCCAAAACGTGTTTCAAACCACCTCGGATTTATTTGAAAAGTGAGGACGACATTTAAGTTTTCCAAACAAACCCCAATAGTCTTGAAGGAGGCTGAATGTTGGGAAACAGTACATGTGTCGGCAAATTTCGGCTTCATTGTGTAAGTGGACTGTATCTTGTACAGCGGCTTTCAGTCCCACACCACATTCTAGACTTTCATTATTTTTTGGGCGTCTTATTCAATTTTATAGCATTTGAAAAAACAATTAAAAGTGTTTTGAAATAGGTTGAGTAAAAGTCGACATATTCCAGTCTGTGATTATCATCAACATCCATTCCTTACATTTTAACTCATAATCTCTAATTTCGCTTTTCTAACTCAAACATTAGTATAATTTCCTATAAATGAGGTTTATTCACATAACGTCAAAATAACTGCAAAACTAAAGTCTAGAATAAAAAGAGATACATATAATCCGTAAAATAACCGAAGAAAAGTACCCAGCTCATCACCCCGTACTTCTCCGTGATTAAAAAACATGGATTTTTTCAGTTTAAATAACTGTGTCCTGGTAAAAAAAAAACAAAACATAACACTTCTGTTATATTGTAATTAACAAATGTGAGAGACAAAAAATCATCACAATGTGTGATATGTTTTTGTAAACTATTTATTTGTATGATACAGGTGTTCCAATAATTATTTGAACACATGTCCTATCGCTAGAATTCTGTCCCTCAAAGACCGTTAGTTTGTCTTCAAATGTCCCCCCCCACCGTCCCCCCACTCCATTTATTATCCTATTAATGCCCGTTTGAGGTGGTTAGCTGCCTAAAGGACAACCGGTCCCCCCCCCCCTGCAATCAGTACATCCACTACTAACAGAACAAGGACCGAAGACCTGTCCAAAAGACACTAGGAGACAAATTGTCCCCCCTCCACAGGCTGGACAGGACTACAGGGGACATCAAGCAGCTGGTAGACAGTCCACTGTTGGAGCAATCATGGAAAAGGAAGAAGCTAAACATGACGTCAGTTCCCCTCGGGACTGGGCCTCCATGCAGGAATTCACTCGGGGGGGGGGTTTCTCAGTGATCCTAAGAAAGGTGAGAACCAGACCAGAATTACCGGGTAGGAGGCGGTCCGACCTGATACGACTGGGACCACCGTTTCAGGTGTTACTGTTGTGGTACACTAAGACGTCAGGGTATTGAACAATGCATGGCCCAAAGGTCCCCCTGCTCAAAAGACCAGGCTCCAGGTGCGTCTTAAGTCTGCCAACGACCATCTGGAGGATCCAGAGCGGTGTTCAAATACGAGTTTTTCCTCACTGTCATATATATATTATGTTTATAATATATATATATATAAATCCTATACTAGATATATATAGGAGTATATCTATATATATATTTATTTTTTGTTTATTTATATATAGTATGCGGGGTTTGGTGTGTGTGTGTGTGTATTATATATATAGTGTGTCAGTATATTTATATATATATACAGATGGATGTGGTGCGTGTATACTATATATATATGGATGTGTGTGATATATATATGATGGTTTGTGTGTAATATATATATATATATATATATATGGTTATATATATCTATATTATATATATTATATATATATATATATGGTGTGTGGTTAGGATAGATATAGCAACATAATGATAAAATATTGTAAATTGCAAGGAATGCGGAATTAGAAGAGGTAGGGGTACAAAGTTTACTATCTTCCTACTCCTTTTTCACACATTGACAAGGTTAACACATGACAAGAGGACCTTTGTGTGTTGTTTTTCTCTCCAATGTTTTTAAACATTGTTCAATTATTTCGTGTTATTTTTTTGTACACACTTCTTTGCACGTTCGAATAAAGACGTTCAATGCAAACAATACTCAACAGCTGTTTAAAAGAAGAAGGACGAAAGGACGTTCATCGCTGCCTCTTGACGCCCCCGACCAACGAGATCAATCCACCCAAACGCTCACCTCTGAGTGCAGCTTTTTTATTGCAAGAACAAGGAAGTTATCACAATGCATGACTGGGACTGTGGGCGACTATGGCCGCCTCGTGACAGGATTAGACCTTCCAATTCAACAAAGGACATACCTCACCCCAATGTAAGGGAGGAAATGTAATCATGTCAAATTGGCCGGACGCACAAGCGGATGTGAGTGAATATATCATGATGAGTAAGTTCCATGACTAAAGACAATTTGAGTCGGTTTTATATAGAAGTAGTGTAACACCTTGAGCATATTGGCAGAGAAAATGCTCTCACAACGTACATTATTTAGCAGAGATGAATAAAAACTCAAAAAACGAAAGAGTTTGGACATTTCATCAAATTCACAAGTCTGTTAAAACCACGCCTCTTTGACGTGATCCACTCAAATCGACTGAAAAATTGAGAATTGAATTTTGAGCGTCAGCTCTATTTTTTTGCAGGTTCGGGTGAATTGTCTGCAACAATTTGTACCATTGTAGCATCGTTTGCTGTGCAAATGTCTTGCCCCATGGGTTACCGGCCAGTTGTGAGTTATTGGGGGGGGGGGGGGGGGTTTATGACAAACTACTGTATGTCCAATACAAGTCTTCTCATCTTCCAAACGAAGCCAACCAAGCCATGAGGCATGGTTCTATCATGGTTGCATGTGCATGCAGACATGTGATTGAGATTGCACATTTAGAACAATATTTTCAGGTTTTTTACGCCGAGGCTGGAAGTGAAATCGAGTAACAGAAGCGATGATTTGGGTGTTATGTGCTTCTGCAATGTGACCCATGGTGGACAACAATTTCCTTTTACTAAAAGCCTGTTTTCGGTATTATGCCAATGTTGCATTCCCGTACACAGCTGAATAAAGACCAACAAACCCTGGTGTTGTCTTCCTGACGATCTGCAAATGTTATTTTTTTCTAGTAAAAAAATCTACGTTTTGTTGTCATTTTTTCAACATTTGTCAGATTTTTTCCTAGTTTTTTTGTTGCCCTTTTTCTGATGTTTGGTGTCGATTTTTTTGTCCATCTTTTTTCCAAATTTGGGTATTTTCCCGCACACCTTTTTTTTAGCTTTCATGTTAAGTTTTTTTGTACGTTTTTGCCAGTGTTTTTGTAGATTTTTTTGCAGCGCTTTATGTGACGTTTCTTGGGTTTTTCGCCGGTTTTTTCCCCAACATTTTTGTCAAATTGTCCAACGGTCTTTATTTTAATTTTTTTCCCCAAGTGCTACAAATTGAATAAACACCCAAACTCCAAGAAAGTACGGGCTGTAAATTACTTTTATTTGTGAAGAGCGTGCATGGAACCATGCCTTGGTATTTTTGGACAATTTTGTTGGAAAAACCCACATTTTTGGGATAAAAACTGTTTAAAAAGTGTGTCGAGGAAGAAGGTGGAGGGTGGGGTGTGGGCTTTGATCAAATCCACTTTGCTCGTTTGAAGCCATGAATGTCTCTCTCTCTGACCCTTATGAACATCATAGGGCAAGCTTCCATATCGGCATCTGACTGTTCATTCCTAAAGGCGGAGCAGGATAACCCAAGCTCGGTTAACATCTATCATCCAATTTCTAGCCACTGGAGGGACAAGGCAGCTGGGGGGGGTGGGAACTCATATTACTGTTAAAAAACCTCAAACGTTGAAAATTTTATGCCTCGGGCCCTTAAGAGTGAACCACGGAGAGATGGCAGCAGCAGACTCCCTGCTACGTCACCTGTTCAGCCAAGCGCCGCCGCTGGTGTAATCAATAAAGGCAAAGGCAGCAAAATGAAGCCTCTCGGGCATAACCACCCCCCCCCCGCTGTGCATGTCAGGGTTTCACATGTTCCCACGCCGGCAGAGTTCTTCAGGCGTTTTCATAAATCCCCGTTTGCGGTCAAAAAGGGATTGAAATGTCTGCGGGACAGGTCAGCTGGCTGCACAAAAGAGGATCTGGCTGGGGAACACCAGATTGAGCTGCCTGAAGTCCTTTCACACAATCGAGATGAACGTGATTATGGTGTCTTTTGTTGTTATGACAGAATCAAATCACAGCATCACAGGCCAAATTCACAGCCGACAATTTTCCATCGTTCTTTAAAAAAAACACCAGCCTGTGTACGCTTCTCGCGTTTTTTTTTGGATTTTACCTTAAGAAGTGGATTTCCTTGATTTAAAAGTCAGTTAAGTTATTACGTTGTGGTCAAACGCAGCGGCCCGCACCAATCAGATTCCAGGAGGAGCTTGCTGCCACTAAAACAACAATAGAGGAGAAAGAGAGTTAGTCCCGTTTTTAAAGACCTGTCTTGTTCCCAAACAGTTTCCATGCGGCTTCTCAATAGGTCCTGTGTTACCAACCATTCTGGGATCAGGTAATAACTTCAGTTTTGTTATGTCACTTTTAAAAAAACAATCAAAATCAAAACGTGCTGTTAACGTTCAAGGATGGCTCATGTGAATCACATTTTCAAAATCTGACAGAACGTCTCAGTGTGGTGGTGGTGTGCTGAGTGGCGAAATCTGAGCAGTGTTTACCGAAACAACGGGCCGGTGGACGGAGCAGCACACGTCATGGGGTTTGAAAGTTGGGCCCCCCCCCCAGGTAAAAATGGTCTTAACGTTCATCAAGTAACCGAAAGATGAAACAATCTCCAAAAAGGCATGCAAATGACAGATTCGACATTCGGATAATGTGCTCACAAAAAGTTAAGTTTTTATTTCCATATTTACCAAATCAACAAACACAAAAAAAAGGGCGGTCTGCCAAAGTGTGAGTCTCATAGTGTTTTTAGCTGTCTCCAACCGCTGGAGGACTCAACTGTAGGAGATATTGTAGGTCGTTTGTTTTGGTTTTCACTAACACACCACTAATCATTAGTTTTACACTATTTTTGGGAATTCATGGTCTTAACCTCATTTTTATGTAGAATCACTACCAAGTATTTGAAAAGGGAAAAGGACAGAAATTATGGATTATTTGACTACTAAGTTAAGATCAGAGGAGATGAATGTGATCACTGGCATTTGCAAAGAGGGTTGGAAGAATCCAACCATTATTTTGCGGTAATTTGGTTAAAAAGCCTCACTATTTCATATATTGACCGTTTTTGTAAAGGGGTCACATTTGCCGAAGACAACAGGAGGGATACGTGGGAAAACCCCCAACAAATGATATTAACATGCCTTTTTTTTGTAAAGTTCCACGCAGCATCCCAACTCTACACAAAACAGGTGAAGGGCAGCAGCGCAACCTTATAAAAAAATTCAGGAACTGCATTCACTATTTGCTGCATCTTTTTTTTTCACTAAAGATTATTTTTCAGGCCTTTATTTTCCATAGGATGGATGCACAGAAAATGGAGAAGGAGGGTGGGCTGAACATCAGCAAAGGGAGTCAAACCAGCGGCTGCTGCATGAGAAAGAAAACCTCATATATATATATAATAACTATATACATATATATATATATTAATTATTGTATATACATATGATCTATGTGCGCCGCCGCTCTACCAACTGAGGCTAACGGCTCTCACCAAACTCATCTTGACTCTCCATGTTCAAACAGTGAAGTTGAACTTTTTGCTCTCCCTTACACTCAGCGTCTTCTGTGGCAAACATCAAGGCCTCTGAAGACATTTTTAGGACATCCCTGGAACATCGTTCGAGAACGTCCGGGTGAACAGTTTGGGCTGGAGCGGATGTGCTGGTAGAAGATAAAGGAGCGCGTCCTGAGGGATAGGCTGCCCGTCTGGACCTCGCCGTGGTATGGCATAAGGCCCACCGGCCACTCTGGCATTAATATGGATGTCCACCAGCGCGCTTGTACTCTTGCCTCGCTGCCGGTCTTTGTGCACTGCACGGCTCGCGTTGGGCCAGGGATCAGCATTACAGCATGGCAGTAGCGCCTCCGCCAGCAGGGTCATTAATAACCATCTCAGAGGCTATCGTTATGAATTCACTGGAGTGCAGAAGCAGCGCGGAGGAGGAGCGGCGAGCCCAGCGTCGATGCTCACAGCTCTGCTGCCGGGGTGGAATCCACTGTCAACAACTCTACGTTCTGACTAACTTTTTGGGAACTGGATTAGGTGATTAAATGGGACAGTGTTTTTATTCCATTTTATTGTTCTTTTTAGATATTAGTTCATGGCAGGATGTTACCAGACACTTTACAGGTAGACAGGTCAGACCGTCTTCATTTACAGGTAGAGCAGGTCTAGACCGATCTATAATTTACAGATAGAGCAGTCAGCATGCTCTGTAATTTACAGGTAGAGCAGTCTAGACCGCTCTAAAATTTACAGATAGAGCAGGTCTAGACCGCTCTGATAATTTACGAGAGAGCAGGTCTAGACCACTCTATATTGACAGATGAGCAGGTCTAGACAGCTCTATAATTTACAGATAGAGCAGGTCTAGACCCGCTCTATATTTACAGATGAAGAGGGTCCGAACGCTCTATAACGATGAGTATAACTTATAGCAGTAGAGCAGGTCTAGATGCCGCTCTATAATTACAGGTAGAGCAGGTCTAGACGCTCTATAATTTACAGATAGAGCAGGTCTAGACCCCTTATAATTGACAGGCTTTAGACTTTAATTCGTACAGGTCTAGAACGCTCAATATATTTACAGCTAGACAGGTCTAGACCGCTCTATAATTTAAGCGACAGAGACAGTCTAAGACCGTCTATAATTTAAGATGGAGAAAACAGGTCTATACCGTCTATAATTTAAAGACAGAGCAGGTCGAGACGCTACTATAATTTAAGATGGACAGGTCTAGACGCTCTATAATTTTACAGATTGAGAGCAGGTCGTACCGCCTACTCATGATACTTTACAGATAGACGTCATGAAAAGACCGACGAAAATAAATGCGGCGCGGGCAGCCGCGAGAGTCCAGAGTTGCGCACGCGTTACCGCGGTAGAGTGTGTCCGTCGCGAAGCATACCGGCGCAACGTGGAAACAATCAGATAGCACTTTAGCGTATCATTTAGAGCATATAATTATGTGAAAACGTAAGACAACAATCGTAACCATGAGTTTTTTTTGAGGCGTTTCACTAGGGCCTTGGTAGACTCGGGGACCGACGGCGTGTCCGACCTTTGCCTATGGTAGCTTCCCTCTGGCGTTGCATGGAGCTTCGTTGGAGCTGCTGCAGCAGCTTCTGCTGTATCATGAGCCACTATGAGTTTCTAATGCTGCCTTGCTCATACGACACCCAGGTAAGCGGGATACAAAGGTGTACAACACGCTCTAAGCGGGAACAAAACACAGCATGCCGTTAACTTACACAGCTCACCAACACTGCCACAGATATCCCTTATCATCAGAAAGGTTAGTTGCTTTATTAATGCCCCAAATCTGTTATTAATGTTGATAATATCTCAAAAAAAATGCACATCTTGAGTGCCAGTGGCAGACAGAGGGAAGGTCAAGGGAGGTGATGTCTGTCTTCCTTGCTTCTATAATCATGATCTTACTCTTTTTTAGCATTTTTCTGTTATGTCAAAAACACCATACCATACCTAATAATATGTTGGATTGATGCTAGCCACTTTGGTGGACCCATTATAATTTGGGACCCTGAGGGCCCGGGCCCCATCGGTTGAAGATCTCTGCTTACGGTACATTGCCTCAGATAATCTAATGTGTTTGCCTTCCCTGCAAAGAAAGTCCTAGTTTTAACGTTAATGAAAACTTATTTTTGTTTGTTTTTTACAATAGTCCCTGTCGTTTTGTTAAAGGGCTCCGATTTGTGGTAAATAAATGCAAAAAAATAAAAAAATAAAAAATCTTTTTTCTTCTGTTCTTCCTGTTAAAATTGAAACTACAGATTTTCACATCTTTAAATTACTTCAGACATTCCCCCCCACCAACCCGCCCCACGAGTGCTTTACACATCGTCTGGAAACCAATTTCAATCGTCCCCGTCCGTCCTCCATTCAGCGTGTTATTGAGCGGCTCGGCGATGACGACAGACACACACATTGACTCCCCCGTCACTCCCGTTCCCTCCGCGGGCGCTATCTCCGACGGGGAGAAACATCGGCCGCCTTCGCCTTCACACGTCATAACATCGTGTGTCTGAGAGGAGGAATCAGCGGGCATCGACCGCGGACGAGCGTCGCGTTTTTGCCGCTGATGATTGTGGAGCTGTCGGCCAGTGGCGCGGTGGAAAGGTGCGAGTGGGCGGCCGGAAGTGGAAGTGAGACTCCCCGGGTCCCGCGATCGATCGTCTGTCCCCGGTAGTCGGCGCCCCCCCGTCCGTGTCGTTCGGGTCCACATTTCTGCACATTTGTTCAAGTCTGACGTCGATAGCGGGCACAAATGGACGCAGCGATTTCATGGGACGGGAATGCCTCGAAAGTTCTGCGAGATCTCGACCTGATGCGGGCCGTGAGCGTTCGGCGATCGGGGTTTTCAGACCAAATGGAGAGGAAACTTTAGAGATTTCATGTTAACTGCTGCAAGTGCTTTGCGGTTTTCCCAAAATTCGGTTTTAAACCCTAGCGTTGTCTTACCGTCAAAAATTAAAAATCAACCGGTTTTGTTTTAAAGCTTTTTAATCAACGTGTTGTAGTTTTCTTACGTTTTTGTAGCCTTTTTTCAACACTTTTGACGTCTTTGTTTGCAATGTTAGTCCCTTGTTTTTAATGTTTCAGCATTTACGATAAAACACCACTAATTATTAACTTTTAAGTTTTAAGTTTCTTTCGGAAATGTTATGGTCAATAAACCTCGATAGAAATTTATTATACTAATGTTTGAGGTTAGAAAGCAGAAGAACTTAGGAAAACCTAAAAACTGGAAAATCCAGAAAAAATGTGATGTTCTTCCATAATATGTGGCACTTAAAGTAGATGGTGGATAAATTGATTCCAGTAAAATGGGTGCAAATTACAGTGTTACAGCAGCAAAATCATCCTACAGACACAGAATATAACATAAGTGAAATACTATGGATTGGGTGGTGGATGCTGGAGGTGGAGGTGGTGGGGTGGTGGGGGATGTCGATGTGGTGGGTGGAATGTGGTGGATGATGTGTGGTGGGCTGGAGGTGGAGGTGGCGTGGTGGTGTGTGGTGGATGGACTTGGTAGGTGGTGGATTGGGGTGATGTTTGGTGGATGGTGGAGGTGGAGTAGGGGTAGGTTGTGTGGATGTGGTGTGGATGTCTGATGTGGTGGTGGATGTGGTGGTGGATTTGCGAGTGGAAGGGGAGGTGGAAGGGGAAAGGGTGGAGTTGGAGTGGTGGTTGGTATGTGGTGTGGATTGGATTCCCAAGTGGTGGTGGATGTGGCTGTTAGGTGTAGGTGGTGTGGGATGTTCAATGTGGATGTGGATGTGCGTGTCATGTGTTGGATGGGTCGGTGTGGAGGTGGAGGTGCGTGGTGGATTGTGTGGTGGATGTGGTGTGGGTTCGGGTGGTGGGGTGGTGGATTTGGTGAGTGGACGGTGGAGTGGTGGAGGTGGATGTGGAGCGTGCCGATCTGTTGGGTGGGACTCGTCTGTATCTCCGTTTCCCACAGTCGAGTATAACATCTATGTTAGGACTGCTCATTCTACAGTCTCACCACTATTAACCATGAAGTGGGGTATATTTTATTTATCATAAGGGTATAATTCATGTGTAAAAATCCACTATGGAGACACTAAGTGTCATATCCAGAATAAGGTCTGTAGTCAGAATAACATGTTTACACAGGAAATAAGGAAAGGACATTGGACTTGTCAGGTAGAAAAAAATGTAACTTGTTCCTTGTTCTTCTTGAAAAAAAATTTAAATGGTCAATTTGACACCTAATACATAACAGGTGTTAAATCAGAAATATAATAACACTATGAAGCTACAACCTGATGGAAATATTCCTCGTTTCAGTAACTCTACAAACGGTCTTTGTTCGCTAAATATTCACAAAGAAATCTCCATCTTGCAATGATATAGATGAATAATAAAATACTAACTTTTGGCTGTTGTACACTACGTGTGGTGCGGGACCTGACGGTGACGCTGCTGCATTTGAGCACCACAACGTGGATTATGGACAATGCCGACGCACAACCCTCTCAGATGAGGTTTGACTTAATTAGAACAACGTGTTGCTTAATTAAAGGTGTTTCCATGTTTTCAGCCGCAGTGATTAATTGGGGAAAGGTTGAATGGTTGACGTTGCGCGCGTTCCCAGTCCTCCTCCTCCTTCTCCTCCTCCTCCACTCCCCTCCGCCTCCTCTGGAAGCTCCAGATGGCTCGACGACGTGGCTCCTCTGATCCGTCTCTCTCTCTCTCGCGCAACGTGGAGCCCCGCAATTACAGAAACAAAACCCGAATGTGTATTCCCTCTCCTCCATGTCACATTGCGTTCGCGCTTCTCACCCCTCCAGCCTGTGAAATTTTCCAGTTTCCGTTCGCTCCGGGACGAGCCCACCTCGGAAGTTTTCGCCGTAACTCAAAAACTCGGATTTCAAGGGGCTGGTAAACTAATTAACCTCTCGTGTAAACTGACAAATTAGACCAAAAAAAGAGCTGTAAGAATACTCATGTTTATTAGAAATCTAAAGAGCGGGCGCCCTAGATGAGCCCTCCTGGCTGCTGTAGTTTAAAAAGCGACGTTTATTAGACTGATGATAAGTGATGGTTCAGGCTGAGGGGCGATGCTAATGGTGAGGAGGCTGCCTCCGGTGTCCTTGGCACGGCTGCTAGGAAAAGGCTACTGGAAGCACAATGAACTTTATTCTTAAATTGCAGGCCCTCTGGTGGAGGACGCGCCTGTCCTATTATAGTGTATTAGCAGCCGCTTGGGACACTTTAGCTAACAAGCCCCGGGATAATGTTTACCCACGCATGGTACGCGAGACTCAGATCCGCACTCGACCATACCAGTTGAGAATATGACTATAGGCTCAGGATTATACAAGCACACTTCACACACCCCACACCCACACACACACGCACACACGCTCATACATACGACCGGCTCCCAGAGCACTGCCCAGTTAGCGTGCTGCTGTGATTAATTGACTTGTGTGGTTCTGAAAACTAGTGTTGTACAATCCCCTGTCTGCCTTCAGAAAAGATCATGCCCTTTCAATTGAAGTCCCAGCGTTCTGGTCCAATAGAAATGGCTCAGGAAATAAAAAGGGGGGCGGTTTTTAAAGGGCATTCCAAACTCACCGTCCACTGAGTCTCGGCAGCGTTCCCTCCCCGCTCTCGTAGAGGATCGATTTCCAGTCTCTTCACAGCAAACACTTTTGAGGAATCTATCACACTATCATGCTCACTCATTCTCCTTATATTATAATCATGATCTCTATATTCATGTGCCATATTATTCATTCTGAGATGTCAGAATGGGAGCAATGCTGAGTCTCATTATGTTTTTTCTCTTTCTCGGCTTCTCAGCAGACTTATTTATGTTAATAAAAGAAGTTCTTGAAGTAATTGAATTGTTTTCCCCTGAACGACGACGACCCTTAACCGTGAAACCGACAAATTAGTAATAATATAAATATTTATTTATTGTTAGTTGTACGAGGATAATGACCCAAAGAACAGAGAGTGAGGCCGCAGGTAGGCTGGAGGGTAGACCAGAATTTATAACCCTCGGTGGACCAGAATTATTATACCCTCCTGTATACCGTCGGCAAATTGACCGTTTTCGTTACAAAAGAAATGTTTTGGGCCTTTCCGCCTTCATTTAGCACGAACTATGACCAAAGAAGTGTTGTAAAAAGCTTCAAAATGCAGGATAAAATCAACAAAAACTTTTAGTTTTTTCAAACGCTGAAACAATGACAAACAAAATCGAAAAGAAAAGTCAGAACGAACAAAGGTGCACAAAAGAGTGATAAAAAAAATTGGTAAATGTGAGAAAAACTCAAAAACATAAATAAATTGACAAAAAAAATCCACAATAACATGTGACCAATGTGTAGGAAAAAAAACTTTAAATTAATCAAACGTTCGGCCCAGATAAACCCAAAAGTTGCAGGTCGACGGGAATACAACGAGGGTTAACGAACCAGTGGGGGGGGTGGGGGAACCGGGGGGCAAAAAGGAGAACGCACGTCCGGAGAACAAAAATCAGAAGGTCCAAACGCAGAAGTCCACAAAGGTCCCAGGGGAAGGCACAGCAAAAGTCCCAGCATAGGGCGACAAGTCCGGGAACATCTGGACCACACGTCACGAGACAGAAGATCTGACAAGAGACAAGGGAAAGCACCGACATTAGATTAGATTAGATTAGATGTATTAGATAGATATAGATTTACTTTATTCTGCCCAAAACGGGGGGAATTCCCTATTACAGCACGCAGCAGTTTTCTTCACTAACACAAAAAAAACACAACACCAAACAAGAAAAATGGCAAACAAAAGAATGTATATAAGGTAGAACTGAAAGAAACAAACTGGCGTCCCAGTAAAGGTATTTTCAAGTGCGGTTGCCATGAATACATAAACCTATTGCGGTGTAGTGACGTTAAAATGAAACTGAATGTGTAATATGAGTAGTAAGCAGAGAGTAGTCGATATATAAATTATATTAACCTGACCAATTGATAATAAAAACGTAAGTATTGTAATAATAATATAAATACAGATGATAAAGATAAACAGAAAGTGTGGGTGTGCGTAGGGAGATTAGTGAGCAGTGTAACGAAGGGGGGGGTATGCCGAGTGTACGAGTAGAAGGTTGACCAAGAGGGTGGAAAAATCAATTGATCACAACAGTGGGAAGACACAGAAGTAGACTAGAGACAGTTATGAACAAAAACCAACTTCACAATAAACAAAAGGAACATATACATACAGACACTCGGGAACACGAGTGCCGCAAATTCCAATATGCAGTAAATCCTGTAAAATGCAATGTTGATACGTACGTAATTAGCCGGAAAGGAAATCATGGTATTTTACTGGGCATTTTGTGTAAGTAATTGAGGAATTACATCAAAGTCTAACAGTGCAACCAAGACCGAAAGAGAAGGGAATCAAAAAAAAAAAACCAAACCACAACAGTTAAAACCGCAAGCAGGAAAAATAGAGTTTTAGTTCCCCCCATCCCAGATAATGTCCTGTTCAGCGGAAGCTTGCCCTGTAGCGTCCCTGTGTCCACGTTCGGATCTTATTGGCTAACGTTCTATCAAAATGTCTCCGGTTAAATCAGCCGTGCGCTACACTTGACCGTAACGGGACACCGCCACGGACAGTAGTTAAGAGAAAGTCCCATCAATGCTGTCAAAACTACTGCATCTTACGTCTGTCCTTCACAATAAAAACCCATGCTTCAACACTTGACTTATGCAACAAGGCTCCTTACTCCATTTCAGTAAAAATTGAAACGTTTTAGGAGGAAATTTCATCGCCCGAGCGTTCTCACGTCTTTCATTTATTACTAATTAGACATCTTGATGTCCATGCACATATAGGACACTTATACGTAGATTGTCAGGATATGGCCATAGGAATAGAACTAGAGGCAAGACGAGACAAAAAACCAGACTTCACAATAAAACAGGAAACAGAACATACAGACACTCAAGGGTACACGAGACAACAAGACCGGATCCAAAACAAAACCCCCCCAAACCACAACAGTTATACCAACAAGTGCAATAAGAGTTTATGTCCCCCCATCCCAGATAGTGTCCATGTTCAGCGGACCAGCTGTCCACTGTAGCGTCCCTGTTCCCGTTCGGATGATTATGGCTAACGTTCTATCAAAATGTCTCCGGTTAATCAGCCGGCGTCTACACGTGACCATAACGTGACACTCCGCCACGCGACATTTCGTTTTTGTTGGTATAACTGTTGTGGTTTGGGGGGTTTTGTTTTGGATCCGGTCTTGTGTTGTCTCGTGTCCCTCTGAGTGTCTGTATGTTCTGTTTCCTGTTTTATTGTGAAGTCTGGTTTTTGTCTCGTCCAACACACACAAGACACACACACACCACACACACACACACACACAACACGACACACACACAACACACAAACCACACACACCACACCACCAAAACACACACAGGTCCAAAAACCACTGATATTTCCATTAATTACAGGAAGAGGGTTGGGAGACGCACAGGACTGTCGTTAGCAACTGTTTTACTCTTGAAAGGAATCTCTTTTATTCAACACATCGGAATTCTGCATACTGTCGATCCTGTGATTAATGCAAATCACTGCTTTCAGACGTTGTTGGCTTGTGAGACAGATGCCCATAACGGTGACTGCTAATTCCCAAGAATATTTAACATTAACTGGACATGGTAAACTTGTGATCCGGTTCCTGACGTCTGACACTGAAGCCCAAAGGAGGTGAAAGTATTTCTGTGATTTTCAAGGATTCAAGAACAAAAAATACTTTGCCACATCTTATACACGACAAGGTGCGTCGGAGCGGGGGGAGGGGGGGGTGGGAGTAGTCCAAAGTGCAAAAGAAAACAACGCAAGGTCATTTAAGTGAATAATTCAAGAAAAATGTATTCAGGTTTAACAAACCCAGTCCTTGGTCAAATTGACCCATTGTCCTATATCAATGTTTGTCTTTAATTCCCACAAATAACATGATTGATCCACCCAGACGCAATTTGCGAAAGTGCAAATCTTACTTTCATTAATTTTTTTGGGCGTTCTATCAATTTATAGCATTTGAAAAAACCCAATTGAAAGTGTTTTTGAAAAATAGTTTTGAGTTAAAAGTTGAATAATATTCCAGTCTGTGATATCATCAACATCCATTCCTTATTTTAGTCCAATAATTAAATTTCGCTTTTCTACTCAAAACTAGTAGAATTTCTATAAATGAGGTTGTACCGGACCATAAATTGTAAATAAAAAACCACTATAGAAACTAAAGTCACAGTAGTGTTAACGTGAGTGTGAAAGTAAAAAGAATAAAATGACAACATTGAAAAAAAGCATCAAAAGTGTTGAAAAAAAGGGACAAAGCACAAGAAAAGTTTAAAACATTGATAAAAAAGCGTCAATAAAAAGTGAGTGATTTTCAAATTTGGACGGGAAGACGACACGAGGGTTAAAACTCAGGTGACGCGAAAAAGAAATTCACCCAAAAGAAACCGATGACGATTTAATATGAGTTGCTCTCAAACTGAAAAAGAAAGAAAGGAAAAATTAAGGTAATCCGTCAACGGCATTCAAGGGTTGAGGTTTTGTCCAAATGTAATTGGTTATTTAACATTGTAAACACATACCTTAACAAGCCATGCAAAGTAGTTCAACCTATAAGACATGCAGGAATTCCCCAATGAAGTAACGGACACTGACCCGTGCTATGACATTTAATGTATAATGGAGAAATTAGGATCGACATGAGATAAAAATACACATTTTGGATTATACATTGGATTAATTTACTCCCAAATGCTTAGTTACGACCTAAGAGAGTATTTTTTGCAGGAACACAATAAATTTATCCTTAAAATAAGGCTGTAAAATAAGCATGATAATAAGGAGTCATGCAAAAATCCTTTAATGCCGCTAATTGTCTTTGATGCGCAATTAAAGCCCATATTCAATGATTTGGGGTGGTGGGTGTGAGGGGGGGGGGTCAAAGGTCAGAGGGAGAGCTCCAGCAGCGGGTAGCTTGTTCAGCGTGGCGGGCCTTTGCTTTGATTCACACATTTATCACCGGAGCACCGGGGTGTGGGGGTAATTACTGATGTACCCTGACTCACAGCTGACCCGGCTCGCCGCGTCGGCATGCTCACGGCGCGGTGGTCCGGGTGTCATCAAAACACAGCGGAGGAATGGTAAGGAAATATGGAGGACGCAACATGTGGAGGAGTCTGGCGGGGAGAGCGAGCGCCACAGTCCACCACGCTGGAACAATGAAAATGTCGTCTGTCTGTCTGTCTGTCTGTCTGTCTGCTGTCTCTGTCTGTCTGTCGTTGTCTGTCTCTGTCTGTTTTAAAAGGCCATATATGAAAAAAATTTTTATTTGTGGTCTCTGGTGCTTCCACACGTATAAACTTGTGAAAAAAAAACTATGACTGTTTCAGTCTCCGGGTCTTTCTACGTCCTGCCGAGACGAGGTGGCTAACCGTAGCATGCTAGCGTTCTCAATGGCAAAACACTGCTACAACACCCACTAGTTGACCAGATCCCAAAGAACTATTCCTGTCCCTGGTTTACTTCCTGCCCAGTTGTGCAGGTATTCCACAGTGGCCCTTGTCTAGAAGAAGTCCCAGCTGATCCTGCCTTGGACCGACCAAAGTTAAAGTCCATAAAAACACAGTTAGAGCTATGGGAGGACGCAACACTGTTGAGGAGTCCTGAGGGAGAGGAGCGTCACTGTCTACTTGCTGGAACAATAAAAATGTGGAGATTCACGACAGAAGTTTGGATGTTTTTGACACACTCGTGGGTCTTGAGAAGTCTTGGATGGACCTCCTGGTGAATCCTCGTACAAAAGACAAAAAACTCTGTGAGAAAGTACCAGTTCTTGTTTTTACGAAGTCAATGTTTCGAGACTGTGGACACAACTGCAAGAGAAGTTGAAGCTGAAGGCCGATTGAGCTGCAAGCTGTTGCATTCTGGAGAGGTGTTCGCATGTGCCAAAGACAACGGTGCCAAATCGTGCGTGGCTGCGGCACCGGTAGCGTCACCGGTCCACGTTGGGACACGACTCGCTGCTATCGGCATGTCCGACACTTTCAGCTGACGCACTTTCTGGTCTTTCGCAGTACTTTGCATTTCGATCATCACCAAAATGTTACGAATTGATCTAAACCCATCTAACAATCTACGTATGAAGTGTCCTATAGTGCATGGACATCAAGATGCTAATTAGTATATAAAATGAAAGACGTGAGAAGCTCGGGCGATGAATTTCCTCCTAAAAAGTTTCAATTTTTACTGAAATGGACGTTAGAGCGTCTTGTGGCATAAGCAGAGTTGTGAAGCATGGGATTTTATTGTGAGGACAGACGTAAGAGCTCAGAGTTTGACAGCATTGATGGACTTTCTTTAACTAATGTCGTGGGTGTCCGTTACGGTCACGTGTAGCGCACGGCTGTTTACCGGAGACATTTGTTAGTAGAACGTTAGCCAAATAGCATCCGAACGTGGACAAGGGACGCTACAGTGGACCGAGTCCGCTGAACTGGACACTATCTTGGGATGGGGGGAACTAAAACTCTTATGCCTACTTGTGGTATAACTGTTGTGGTTTGGTGGGGTTTTTGTTTTGGATCCGGTCTTGTGTTGTCTCGTTGCCTCGAGTGTCTGGTAGTTCTGTTTCCTGTTTTATGTGAAGTCTGGTTGTTTTTGTCTCGTCTTGCCTCTAGTGTTCTTCCTATGGCCATACGACAATCTACTATGAAGTGTCCCATATGTTGCAGGTGACACCAAGAGTCTAATTAGTATCTGAAATACAGACGTGAGGAACGCTCGGGCGAT
>NC_045742.1:2935488-2975115 GCF_008692095.1 Etheostoma spectabile
TCGTCTTGCCTCTAGTTGCTATCCTATGGCCATATCCATGACAATCTACGTATAAGTGTCCTACTATGAATGCTGGACATCAAGATGTCTAATTGTAATTAATTAAAGACGTAGATACCGCTCCGTGCGAGAATTTCCTCCTAAAACGTTTCATTTTTACTGAAATGGATATTCGGAGCCTTGTTGCATAAGTTCAAGTGTTGAAGCATGGGATTTTTATTGTGAAGGACAGACGTAAGATGCAGAGGTTTGACAGCATTGAATGTGACTTCTTCGTTAACTAACTGTCCGTGGCGGTGTCCGTTACGGTCAAGTGTAAGCGCACGCTGAGTTTACCGGAGACATTGATAGAACGTTAGCCCAAAGACATCCGAACGTGGACACAGGGACGCTACAGGGCAAGCTTCCGCTGAACAGGACATTATCTGGGATGGGGGGAACTAAAACTCTACTTTTCCTGCTTGCGGTTTTAACTGTTGTGGTTTGGTTTTTTTTTTTTGATTCCCTTCTCTTTCGGTCTTGGTTGCACTGTTAGACTTTGATGTAATTCCTCAATTACTTACACAAAATGCCCAGTAAAATACCATGATTTCCTTTTCCGGCTAATTACGTACGTATCAACATTGCATTTTACAGGATTTACTGCATATTGGAATTTGCGGCACTCGTGGTTCCCGAGTGTCTGTATGTATATGTTCCTTTTGTTTATTGTGAAGTTGGTTTTTGTTCATAACTGTCTCTAGTCTACTTCTGTGTCTTCCCACTGTTGTGATCAATGATTTTTCCACCCTCTTGGTCAACTCTTCTATCGTTACACTCCTGATTTACCCCCCCTTCGTTACATGCGTCACTAATCTACCATCTAGCGCACACACACACTTTCTGTTTATCTTTATCATCTTATTTATATTATTATTACAAATACTTACGTTTTTATTATCAATTGTCAGAGTTAATATAATTATATATGCGACCTACTCGTTGCTTACTACTCATTACACATTCCAGTTCATTTAACGTCACTTACACCGTCAATAGTGTTACTGTATTCATGGCAACCGCACTTGAAAATACCTTTACTGAGACGCAGTTGTGTTTCTTCAGTTCTACCTTATACTCATTGTTGTTTGTTTGCCATTTTTCTTGTTTGGGTGTTTTGTGTTTTTTTGTGTTAGTTGAAGAAAAACTGCTGCTGCTGTAATAGGGAATTCCCCCGTTTTGGGCAGAATAAAGTAAATCTAATATATCAATAATCTAATCTAATCTATCTAATGTCGGTGCTTTTCCCTTGTCTCTTGTCAGATCATTCTGTCTCGTGAGTTGTGGTCCAGATGTTCCCCGGACCTTGTCGCCCTATGCTGGGACTTTTTGCTGTTGCCTTCCCCTGGGACCTTTGTGGACTGTTGCGTTTGGACCTTCTGATTTTGTTCTCCGGACGTTGCTTCTCTTTTTGCCCCCGGTTCCCCCACCCCCCCCACCTGGTCTCGGTAACCCTCGTTCGTTTCCCGTCGACCTGCAACTTTTGGGTTTATCTGGGCCGGGAAAGTTGATTACATTTAAAGTTTTTTTTTCCTACACATGGTCAATGTTATTGTGGTTGTTTTTGTCAATTGTATCTTATGTTTTTGAGTTTTTTCTCACATTTACCAATTTTTTTTATCACTTCTTTTGCACCTTGTTGTCGATTGTTTGGTTTTCCGATTTTTGTTTGTCACTTTTGTCAGCGTTTGAAAAAATAAAATGTTTTGTTGATTTTTCTGCATTTTGAAGCTTTTTACCACTTCTTTGGTCATAGTTTCGGCTCAAATGAAGGCGGAAAGGCCCAAACAATTCTTTTGTAACAGAAAGGTCAATTGCCGCGAGTATACAGGAGGGTAATAAATTCTGGTCCCACGAGGGTTAGTAAATTCTGGTCTACCCTCCAGCCTACCTGCGGTGTCCTCACTCTCTGCCTTTGGGTCATTATCCTCGTACAATCCTAACAATAACATAATATATTATATATATATTAGTAATATTGTGGTTTCACGGTTAAGGGTCGGTGTCGTCATGGAAAACAATTTCAATTAGCTTCAACGAACTTCTTGTTATTAACATAAATTAAGTCTTGCTGAAGAAGCCAAGAAGACAAAAAAATAATCGAGACCTCAGCAATTTGCTCCCATTCTGACTATCTCAGACATGAATAATATGGCCATGAATTAAGATCATGATGATAATATAAGGATGATAGTGTAGTGCGGTAGTGTGATAGTTCCTCAAAAGTGTTCTGCTGTGGACACTGAACATCGATCCTCTCCGAGAGCGGGGCGAGGAACTCTGCCGAGACTCAGGTGTGACGGAGTTTGGAAGGCCTTTAAAACCGCCCCCCTTTTATTCCTGAGCCATTTCTATTGACCAGACCGCTGAGGACTTCTATTGAAGGGCATGACTTTTCTGAAGGCAGACAGGGTATTGTACATACACTATTTGTCAGAACCACAATCAAGCAATTAATCACAGCAGCAGCTAAGCTGGTGCATGTGTTCTGGAGCCGTCGTATGTATGTAGCCGTGTGTGCTGTGGTGTGGGTTGTGGGTGTTAAGTGTGCTTGATATAGCTGAGCCATAGTCTAATTTCAACTGGATGTGTGAGTCGCCGGATCTGATGTCTTCGCGTAGCATGCGAGGTAACATTATCCCGGGGCTTGTTAGCTAAAGGTCCCAAGCGGCTGCTAATGCACAAATAGGACAGGCGCGTCCTCCACAGAGGGCTGCAATTTAAGAATAAAGTTCATTTGCTTCCAAGCCTTTTCCTGAGCACCGTGACCAGGACACCGGAGGCAGCCTCCTCCCAGTAGCATCTCCCCTCAGCCGTGAACCATCACTTTCATCAGTCCTAATAAAACCGTCGCTTTTTAAACTACTGCAGCACAGGAGGGCCATCTAGGGCGCCCGCTGTCCTTTAGATTTCTATTAAACATGAGTATTCTTTACAGCTCATTTTTTTGGTCTAAGTTTGTCAGTTTATACAGAGGTTAATTATTTACCAGCCCCCTTGAAATCCGAGCTTTTTGAGTTAACGGCGAAAACTCCGAGGTGGGTCGTCTCCGGAGCGAACGGAAACTTGAAAACTTCACAGTGCGGAGGTGGTGAGAGCGCGAGCGTCAGCGACATGGGAGAGAGGGGAATCACATTCGGGTTTTGTGTCTGTAATTGCGGGGCTCCACGTCTGCAGCGAGAGAGAGAGAGACGGAAGAGAGCCACGTCGTCGAGCCATCTGAGCTCCAGAGGAGGGGAGGGGAGGAGAGAGGAGGAGGAGAAGGAGGAGGAGGACTGGGAAGCGCGCCGCAACGTCAACATTCAACCTTTCCCCATTAATCAATGCCGGCTGAAAAACATGGAAACCCTTTAATAAGCAACACGTTGTTCTAATTAAGTCAAACCTCATTCTGAGAGGGTGGTGCGTCGGCATTGTCCATAAATCCACTTTCGGTGCTATCATAATGCAGCAAGCGTCACCTTCAGGTTCCCCGCACCAACACGTAGTACAACAGCCAAAAGTTAGTTATTTATATTATTATTAGTTATCATTGCAAGAGAGATTTTCTTTGTGAATATTTAGACGAACAAATGACCGTTTGTAGAGTACTGAAACGAGGAATTATTTCCATCAGTTGTAGCTTCATCGTGTTAATTAATTTCCTGATTTAAACTTGTTATGTATTAGCTGTCAAATTGACACATTTAAATTTTTTTTCAAGAAGAAACAATGGAAAAGTTTACATTTTTTTTCTACCCGACAAATCAATGTCCTTCCTTATTTCCTGTGTAAACATGATATTCATGACTCAGACACTTATTCTGGATATGACACTTAGTATGTCTCCATAGTGGATTTTTAAACATGATTTATACCCTTATGATAAAAAAACTTACCCCCACTTCATGTTTTAATAGTGGTAGCTGTAGGAACTGATGCAGTTCCTAACATAGATTTATTCAGCTTGGGAAACGGAGATAAGACGCCCCCCACAAACCACCCTCCACAAATCCACCTCCACACCACTCCACCGTCCACATCCACCATCCACCACCCCACCACACCGACTCCACCACATCCACCACCACATCCACCACGCACCTCCACCTCCCACCACCCACCAACCACATGACACACATCCACATCCACATTGAAATCCCACCCCACCTACACCTAACACCACATCCCCAACCACCTTGGGAACATCCACATCCACATCCACATCCAACCACCCACTCCACTCCACCTTTCCCCTCCACCTCACACCTCCACCTCGGCACAATTCCACCACCAAATCCACCACCACATCAGACATCCACACCACATCACCAACCTACCCCCCCACCTCCACCATCCCACCAACCACATCAACCCCACCCACACATCGCACAGATCCCATCCACCACAACACCACCACCCACCTCCACCTCCACCCATCCACACCACACCACACCATCTCCACCCACCACATCGACTCCCACCACTCACCCCACCACCATCCACCTCCAGCATCCACCACCCACATCCATAGTATTTCTATATATTATATTCTGTTCTGTAGGATGATTTTCTGTGTAACACTGTAATTGCACATTTTACTGAGAATCAATCTATCCAGCCATCTATCTTAAGTGCCACATCATTATGGGAAGAAATCACATTTTTCTGGGATTTTCCAGTTTTTAGGTATTTCCTAATTCTTCTGCTTTCTAACCTCAAACATGTAGTATAATCAATTCCATCAGAGGTTTATTGACCATAACATTTCCGAAAGTAAATTAAAACTAAAAGTTTAATAAGTTAGTGTTCTTACGTAAATGCTGAAAACATTAAAAACAAGTGACTAACATTGAAAAAAGCGTCAAAAGTTTGAAAAAAGGCTACAAAAACGTAAGAAAACTACAACACGTTGATTAAAAGTTTAAAAACAAAACGGTGATTTTTAATTTTGTGACGGTAAGACAACGCAGGGTTTAAACCAATTTTGGGAAAACGAAAGCACTTGCAGCATAACATGAAATCTCTAAAGTTTCCTCTCCATTTGGTCTGAAAACCACCGACTCGCCGAAGCTCACGCCCGCAGACAGGTAGAAGGTCCGAACTTTCGAGTTCTTCCCGCCATTGAATCGTGCCCATTTGTGTCACGCTATCGACGTCAACTGAACAAATGTGCAGAACACCTGTGGACCCCGAACGACACGGGACGGAGGGGCCGCCGACTACCGGGGACAGACCGATCGATCGCGGGACCCGGGGAGTCTCACTTCCACTTCCGGACCCGCCCACTCTCCCCTTTCCACCCGCGCCACTGGCCGACAGTCTCCATCAATCAAGCGGCAAAACCGACGCTCGTCCGCGGTCGATGCCACGGATTTCCTCCTCTCAGACACACGATGGTTATGAAACGTGTGAGGCGAACGGCGGCCGATGTTTCTCCCCGTCGGAGATGAGCGCCCGCGGAGGGAGGGAGTGACGGGTGGAGATCAATGTGTGTGTCTGTCGTGTCATCGCCGAAGCCGCTCAATAACCGCTGAAGGAGGACGGACGGGGACGATTGAAATTGGTTTCGCAGACGGATGTGTAAAGCTCGTGGGGCGGGTTGGGGGGGGTGAATGTCTGAAGTTAATTTAAAGATGTGAAAAATCGTAGTTTCAATTTTAACAGGAAAGAACGAAGAAAAAAAGATGTTTTTATTTTTTATTTTTTGCTGTATTTACCACAAATCGGAGCCCTTTAACAAAACGACAAGTGAGATTATTTGTAAAAAACAACAAAAATAAGTTTTCATAACGTTAAAACTAGGACTTTCCTTGCAGGAAGGCAAACACTTAGAGTTATCTGAGGCATGTACCGTAAGCAGAGATCTTCACCGAGGGGCCCGGGGCCCTCTAGGGTCCCAGAATTATAAATGGGGTCCACCAAAGTGGCTAGCATCAATCCACCATATGTATTAGGTATGGTATGGTGTTTTTGACATAAAAAAATGCCTAAAAGGAGTAAGATCATGGATTATGTAGAAGCAAGGTAAGACAGACAGTCATCCTCCCTTGACCTTCCATCTGTTTGCACTGCATCAAGATGTGCATTTTTGTGAGATATTATCAGATTAAATAGACAGTATTTGGGGCATATAATAAAGCAAACTAACCTTTCTGATGGATAAGGGGATACTCTGTGGGCAGTGGTTGGTGGAGCTGTGTAGTTAACGAGCAGCTGTGTTTTGTTCCCTCTTTAGAGCGTGTTGACACCTTTGTATCCCCGCTTACCTGTGGTGTCGTTATGAGCAAGGCGCATTAGAAACTGCATAGTGGCTCATGATGCAGAGAAGCTGCTGCACCAGTCTCCAGAAGCTCCAGTGCACGCCAGAGAGGACTACCATAGGCAAAGGTCGGCCACGCCGTCGGTCCCCGACCTACCAAGGGCCCGTGAAACGCCTAAAAAAAACTCATGGTTACGATTGTTGTCTTACTTTTCACATAATTATATCTCTAAATGATACCGCTAAAGTGCTATCTATGTTTAACCACGTTGCGCCGTATCGCTTCGCGACGGACACCTCTACCGCCGGTAACCTGCCAACTCTGGACATCTCCGCCGGCTGCCCGCGCGCAGCATTTTGGATTCGTCGGTCTTTTCATGACGTCTATCTGTAAATATAGAGTTGTGCGTCGACCTTCTCTATCTGTAAAATTATTAGAGCGGTCTAGACCTGTCCATCTTAAATTATAGAGCGGTCTACGACCTGCTTGTCTTTAAATTATTAGAGCGGTATAGAACTGTTTTCTTCCATCTGTAAATTATAGATCGGTCTTAGAACCTGTCCGTCGCTTAAATTATAGAGAGGTCTAGACCTGTCTACTGTAAATATGAGCGTTAGACCTGCACCGATTATCTACATCTCCTGTAATTATAAGGGTCTAGACCTGCTCTATCTGTAAATTATAGAGCGGTCTAGACCTGCTCTACTCTGTATTATGAGCGTCTAGACCTGCTCTAACTGCTGGCTCATACTTACTGTTTATAGAGCGTTCGGACCCTCTCATCTGTAAATGATAGCGCGGTCTAGACCTGCTCTATCTGTAAATTTAGAGCGTCTAGACCTGCTCATCTGTCAATATAGAGTGGTCTAGACTGCTCTATCGTAAATTATCAGAGCGTCTAGACCTGCTCATCTGTAAAATTATTAGGAGCGTTAACCTGCTCTACCTGTAAATTACAGAGCGTGTTGACACTGCTTCTATCTGTAAAATTATAGAGTCGGTCTAGACCTGCTCTAACCTGTAAATGTATAGAGCGGTCTGACCGTCTACCTGTAACAGTGCTTGTAACTCTGCCATGAATAAATTCTAAAAATAACAATAAAATGGAATAAAAACTGGTCCATTTAATCCTAATCCAGTTCCCAAAAGTTTCAGAAACGTTAGAAGTTGTGACAGTGGATTCCACCCCGCACAGACCGAGCTGTGAGCATCGACGCCTGGGCTCGCCCTCCTCCTCCGCGCTGCTCTGCCTCCAGTGATCATAACGACTAGCCTCTGAGATGGTTATTAATGACCCGGCTGGCGGAGGCGGCTGACTGCATGCTGCTAATGCATCCCTGGCCACACGCGAGCCGTGGCAGTGCACAAAGACACCGGCAGCGAGGCGAGAGTACAGGCGCCTGGTGGACATCATATTAATGCCACAGACGTGGCCGGTGGTGTTCCTTACTGCCATGAGCCCGGCTGAGGTCCAGACCGGGCAGCTGATCCCTCAGGACGCGCTCCTTATCTTCTACCAGCACATCCGCTCCAGCCAAACTGTTCCCCGGACGTCTCGAACGATGTCCAGGGATGTCCAAAAATGTCTTCAGAGGCCTTCGATGTGCCAAGAAGAGCTGAGTGTAAGTGAGAGCAAAAAGTTAACTTCCACTGTTTGAACATGGAAGTCAACGTATGAGTTTGGGTGAGAGCCGTTAGCCGTTGGTAAGCGGGGGCCACATAGATATATTATCACCTACATATAATTTAATATAGATATATATGTTATATAGTATTTTTATATATATATAGAGGGTTTCTTTTCTCCTGCAGCAGCCGCTGGTTTGACTCCTTTGCTGATGTCAGGCCCACCCTCCTTCTCCCTTTGTCTGTCCATCCATCCTATGGAAAATAAAGCCTGAAAAACTAATCTTTAGTGAAAAAAAAGATGCCCAAATAGTGAATGCATCCTTAATTTTTTTATAATGGTTTGTGCTGCCGCTTCAACCTGTTTTGTGTAGAGTTGGGATGCTGCGTGGAACTTTCAAAAAAAAGGCATGTTAATATACTTTGTTGGGGGTTTTCCACCGTATCCCTCCTGTTGTCTTCGGTCAAATGTTGACCCCTTTACAAAACGGTCAATATCTGAATATGACGGTTTTTAACCAAATTACCGCAAATAATGGGCTTGGATTCTTCCAACCCTCTTTGCAAATGCCAGTGATCACATTCATTCCTCTATCGTAACTATAGTCAATAATCCATATTTCTCTTTTCCTCTTTTTCACTCAATATTTGGTAGTGATTCTACAATAAAAATGAGGGTTAATGACCATGAATTCCAAAAGTAGGTAAAACTAGATGATTTAGGGTGGTGTTAGTGAAACCAAAACAAACGACCTACAATATCTCCTACAGTGAGTCCTCCAGGGTGGAGACGCTAAAAACACATGACTCACCACTTTGCAGACCGCCCTTTTTTTTGTGTTTGTTGATTTGTAAATATGGGAAATAAAAATTAACTTTTTGTGAGCACATTATCGAATGTCTGAATCTGTCATTTGATGCCTTTTTGGAGATTTTTCATCCTTTTCGTGCTTCTTATACGTTACAGACCAATTTTTAACCTGGGGGGGGCCCAACTTTCAAACCCCCATACGTGTGCTGCTCCGTCCACCGGCCCGTTGTTTCGGTAAACACTGCTCAGATTTCAGCCACGAGCACACACCACCACACTGGAGACGTTCTGTCAGATTTTGAAAAATGTGATTCAACATGAGCCCTGTGATGTTAACAGCAGTTTGATTTTGATTGTTTTTTTAAAAGGACATAACAAAATGAAGTTATTAACCTGATCCCAGAATGGTTGGTAACCAGGACCTATTGAGAAGCCGTCCATTGGAAAACTGTTTGGAAAAGACAGGTACTTTAAAAAAAGCGGGACTAACGCTCTTTCTCCTCTATTGTGTTTATGATGGCAGCAGCTCCTCACTGGAATCTGATGGTGCGGGCCGCTGCGTTTTGACCACACAACGTAATAACTTAACTGACTGCTTTAAATCAGAGGAAATCCACCTCTTAAGGTAAAATCCAAAAAAAAACGCGAAAGGTACACAGGTGGTTTTTTAAAGGAACGCATTGAAATTGTCGGCTGTGAATTTGGCCTGTGATGCTGTGACTTGATGTTTCCTGTCATAACAACAAAAGACACCATAATCACGTTCTCTCGATGTTGAAAGACTTCAGGCAGCTCGAATCTGGTTTCCTTCCCCAGTCCAGATCCTCTTTTTGCGCCACTGACGCTTGTCCGCAGATCATTTCAATCACTTTGTTGCGCAAACGGGGATATAGAAACGCCTGAAGAACTCTGCCGGCTTGAACATGTGAAACCTGACATGCACAGCGGGGGGGGGGTGGTTATGTCACCGAGGGCTTCATTTTGCTGCCTTTGCACTGTTATTGATTACACCAGCGGCGGCGCTTGGCTGAACAGGTGGACGTAGCAGGGAGTCTGCTGCTCCATCTCTCCGTGGCTTACTCTAAGGGCACGAGTGCAATAAAATTTCACTGGAGGTTTTTTAACAGTAATATGAGTCCCCCCCCCCCAGCTGCCTGTGTCCTCCGTGGCTAGAAATGGATGATGAGATTTAACCGAGCTGCGGGTATCCTGCTCTCGCCTTTGAGTGAATGAACAGCTCAGATGTCCGATATGGAACTTGCCCCTATGAGGTCATAAGGGTCAGAGAGAGAGACATCAGGCTTGTCAAACGAGAAAGTGGACTGTTGATCAAAGCCCCCACACCACACCCTCCACCTTCTTCCGTCGACACACTTTTTAAAAGTTTATATCCCAAAATGTGGGTTTCTTCCAACAAAATGTCCAAAATACCAAGTGGATGGTCCATGCAACGCTCTTCACAAATAAAATGAATTACAGTCCCGTACTTTCTTGGATTTTGGGTGTTTTATTCAATTTTGTAGCACTTGGGGAAAAAAATTAATAAAGACCGTTGGACAAATTTGGACAAAAATGTGGGGAAAAAACCGCGAAAAACCCAAGAAACGTCAATAAAGCGCTGCAAAAAAATCTACAAAAACTGGCAAAAACGTGACAAAAAAACTTAACATAAAAGCTAAAAAAAAAGGGTGCGGGAACAATAACCCAAAACATTTGGAAAAATAGTGACAAAAAAATCGACACAAACATTCGAAAAAGGGCACCAAAAAAATAGGAAAAAATGACAAATGTTGAAAAAATGACAACAAAACGTAGATTTTTTTAACTAGAAAAAAACTAACTTGCAGAGAACGTCAGAAGACAACACAAGGTTTGTTGTGGTCTTTATCAGCGTGTGTACGGGAATGCAACATTGGTAATAACCAAAACGAGCTTTTAGTAAAAGGAATTGTGTCCAATGGGTCACATTGCAGAAGCACAATAAACCCCAAATCATCGCTTCGTGTGTACTCGTTTTCCACTTCCAGCCTCGGCGTAAAAACCTGAAAATATGTTCAAATGGCATCTCAATCACTGTCTGCATGCACATGAACCATGATAGAACCAGACCTCATGGCTTGGTTGGCTTCGTTTGGAAGAGAAGACTTGTATTGGACAACATAGTTTGTGCATAAACCCCCCCCCCCCCCCAATATCACAACTGGCCGGTAACCCCATGGGGCAAGACATTTGCACAAACTGATGCCATAATGGTACAAATTGTTGCAGACAATTCACCCGAACTGCAAAAAAACAGAGCTGACGCTCAAAATTTCAATTCTCAATTTTCCAGTTCGATTTGAGTGTGATCACTGTCAAAGAGCAGTGGTTTAACGACTTGTGGATTTGATGAAATGTCAAACTCTTTCGGTTTTTTGTATTTTTATTTATCTCTGTGAATATGTCGTTGTGAGAGATTTATCCTCTGCCAATACATGCTCAAGGTGTTCTACACTACTTCTATATAAACCGACTCAAATTGTCTTTATGTCAGAACAACTACTCATCATTATATTTCACTCACTCCGCATTGTGCGTCCAGGCCAATTTACTGATTACATTTCCTCCCTCTACATTGGGGTGAGCGTATGTCCTTTTTGAATTGGAAGTCTAATCCTGTCACGAGGGGCCATAGTCGCCACAGTCCCAGCATGCATTGTGTAACTGTTCTTGTTCTTGCAATAAAAAAGCTGCAATCAGAGGTGAGCGTTGGAGTGTTGCTCAGTCGTTGGTCGGGGGCGTCAAGAGGCAGCGATGAACGCCTTGATGTCCTTCTTCTTTGTAAACAGCTTGATGTATTGCTTTGATTGAACGTCTTTATCGAACGTGCAAGAGACGGTGTACAAATAAAATAACCGAAATAATTGAACAATGTTTAAAAACATGGGAGGAAAAACCAACACAAAAGGTCCCTCTTCGTCTGTGTTAACCTATGTCACATGTGTGAAAAGGAGTAAGGAAATACGTAAACTTTGTCCCCTACGCTTTCTAATTCCTGCTTCCTGCATTTACAATATTTTATCATTATGTTGCTATATCTATCCACCACACACCCATATATATATATACTATATATGATATATAAATATATATATAACTAGTATATATATATAATATAATATATTACACACAAACATCATATATAACACACACATCCATATATAGATATATATACACGCCACATACATCTGTATATATTATATAAAGTATATACACATATATTATAATACACACACACACACACCAAACACCCTCATACATATATATAAATAAACAAAAAAAATAAATATATATATAGATATATCCTATATTATCTAGATCAGATTATATATATATATATATATATAAACATAGATAATATATGACAGTGAGGAAATACGGTATTTTGAACACCTCGCTCTGGATCCTCCATATGGTCGTTGGCAGACTTAAGACGCCTGGAGCTGGTCTGTTGAGCAGGGGGACTTTGGGCCATGCATTTATTCAAACCTGACGTCTTAGTGGACACAAAGTAAACGCTGAAACGGTGGTCCCAGTCGTATCAGTGTCCGGACCGCCTCCTCCCGGTAATTCTGGTCTGTTGCTCAACCTTCTTAGGATCACTGGAGAAACCCCCCCCCCGAGTGAATTCCTGCATGGAGGCCCCAGTCCCGAGGGGAACTGACAGTCTGTTTAGCTTCTTCCTTTCCAATGATTGCTCAACAGTGGACACTGTCTTACACCAGCTGCTTGAATGTCCCCGTAGTCCTGTCCAGCCGTGTGGAGGGGGACAATTTGTCCTCCTAGTGTCTTTGGGACAGTCTTCGGTCCTTGTGTCTGTTAGTAGTTGGATTGTACTGATGTGCAGGGGGGGGGGGACGGTGTCTTTATGGCAGCTAACACCTCAAACGGTGCTATTAATAGGATAATAATGGAGTGGGGGGAGGTGGGGGGGGACATTTGAAGGACAAACTAACAGGTCTTGAGGCAGAATCTAGGATAGGACATGTGGTTCAAATATACTTATTTGAAACCTGTATCATACAAATAAATAGTTACAAAAAATCACACATTGTGATACTCTGTCTCTCACATTTCTGTTTAATTACAATTAAAGAAGTGTTATGTTTTGGTTTTTTTTTTTACCATGAACAGTTATTTAAACTGAAAAAATCTGTTTTTTAATTCACGGTAGAAAGTAGGGGTGTGAGCTGCCGGTACTTTTTGGTTATTTTACGGATTATATTATCATTTTTTATTCTATGACTTTAGTTTTGCAGTTATTTTGACGTTATGTGAATAAACCTCATTTATAGGAAATTATACTAATGTTTGAGTTAGAAAAGCGAAAATTAAGATTATGAGCTAAAATGTAAGGAATGGATGTGATGATAATCACAGACTGGAATATGTCGACTTTTACTCAACAACTATTTTCAAAACACTTTTAATTGTTTTTTCAAATGCTATAAAATTGATAAGACGCCCAAATATGAAAGTCTAATGATGTGTGTGGGACTAGAAAGCCGCTGTACAAGATACAGTCCCACTTACATCAATGAAGCGAAATATTGCGCACATGTACTGTTTCCCAACATTCAGCCTCCTTCGAGACTAGTTGGCGGTTTGTTTGTGGAAAAGCTTTAAATGTCGTCCCACTTTTCAAATAAATCGAGGTGTGTTTGAAACGTTTTGGCCAAACAACATGAGATTGTGTGATGGTAGCCCTGGTGGATCAGCGGGGATAAGGAGTTAAATAGCTTTTACACGCTTTGTGTTTCCTGTATAAAAACATTTCAAAAACAATTTTGGCTCGACGCACAATCTGAAGATCTCAGCGCCACACATTGTCAGTTCCTGCAGAAAGCCTCGCCGCGGCCAAACAACTGTTATATCCCACGCCCAATATGAGGCTGTGCCAGCAAGAACTCCGCTCCGCAAAGAGAAGAAGAGGGGAGACAACAGGCGGCGGAGTCTTTATCGACATCCACAGCAAACAGCAAACGCCGGGGTTCAGTAGGGTACGGAGGGGTCAGGGTGGGGGGGCGCCGAAAACCAATACAGCTCGACGCCGCTCCGGTGACCCCGGCCGACAAACCGCTACATCACCGCCCCAGTGAGGAGGAAGAGGGTAACACCCATATATATGTGCAACACACAAGCTCGCCAACGACCCCTACACGCACGATGCAATCACCGCACTGCACTCAGCATGTACACAACACGACACACAGCATCCCCACACACAATGAACAGCACAAACAACACACACAAACACACACGCGAGCGTCACACCCACACACACACGCACATGCTAACACTGGGAAGTTATGGTTCAATAAACCTCATATAAACTTATACCTGATGTTTGAGTTAGAAAAGCAGAAATTAGGAATTTGAGACTAAAATTTAAAGGATGGATGATTGTGATAACTCACAGACTGTGAAGGTCACGTTTACTCAATACTATTTCAACAACACTTCACTTTGTTTTACAATGTCTATAAAATGGAATAAGAGCCCAAAATTAATGAAAGTAAGAGATTTGTCTTGGCAAGAGCCGTTGGAATATCATGTTTTTTTGGGATTAAAAAGAACATGATATAGGACAACATGCAGGACAAACATGAGGACAACAGGAAGACAACATGAGGACAACATGAAGACAACAGAGACAACATGGGACAACATGAGACAACAGAGGGTAACAACATGAGGACAACATGAGACAATTCATGAGGGATATGAATGTGGTGAGCTGTATCTGGTACTCCTCTATCCTAACTAAAGCAGCCTTTTGGTGCTTGTCTTGATTGGGCTTGTGCATTGTGTGTGTTCATATCCAGTTGAACACGCTGCCGTTGAGTTTAATAGTCCTGGTGAGAAGAGATGGTTAGAAGAGCGATGTGGGAGAGAGGATTGTGAGAAGAGGGGGCCTCCAGACTGGAGGCTTATTAGTGATATCGGGGAAGTTCTGCTCTTATTAAGCAGTTTTGAGCGATGCCAGAGTGTGAGACACTGCAGAGAGGTTCAAACACCTCCTCCCAAATATTAAATGGTATTTCTCTCAATGTCATTTTCTGTTCAACCGGATGTTAAGAACAAAAAGTACTCGACACCTTCGGTCGTGTGTGGGGGGGGGTAGGGGGGGGGGGGGGGGGGGGGGAGCAGACACATTATTACAGGCTTTAATAACGGCTTTGTTCCTGAAAATATAAAAATAAAACACCACAACCCCCTCAAAACCACCACATATTGGGCAAAATAAAAAAAGGGGTTAACAAGGTGTTCTTGATTGGAATCAAAATCATCGCATGACACCAAAAACAAACCCACACATAAATGTCAACATACTATTGTACATAAACATACATATTATATAATGTGTTGTACTGCCTAGAACCCTGCAACGTTAAACGCCTGCTTGTCATCATCAGGGAAATGAGGACCAATAGGCAGGTTGGCTTGTGACGACGGAACAGTATTTATGAAAAAAAACAGAAAATCCACAATTTAAACTGTAAAACCCCTTAGTACACTGTCACAGGACCAGCCGCGTACCGTATCAGTTCGTGGGAATATCATAGATATCCATATGGATATCATACACTGAAGAAGCAATTGGAATTCAGCCTCCTTTATGTATTTAAACCGTGCTTTTCTGCAAGGTGGACATGTTATTATGTGTGTGATGTGTTGTGGTGTGTGTGCGGGGCTGGTAAGCTGAAGTGTGTGTGTGTGGTGTGTGTGGGGTGTGTGTGTGGGTGGGTGGGTGTGTGTGTGGTGTGTGTGTGTGGTGCGGTAACCTGAAGTGTGTGTGTGTGTGTGCGTTTGTGTGGTGATGTGTGTGTGCATGAGGCGTGTGGTAACCTGAAGTGTTGTGGGTGTTGTGTGTGTGTGTGTGTGTGCGTGTGGGTGTCGTGTGGGCTGTGCGTGCTGGTAACCTGAAGTGTGTGTGTGTGTGTGTGTGTGGGGTGTGTGGGGGTGTGTGTGTGCGTGCGTGCTGGACCTGAAGTGGTGGGGTGTGTGTGTGTGTGTGCCGTGCTGGTAACATGAAGTGTGTGTGTGTTGTGTGTGTGTGTGGTGGGCGTCGTGCGTCGTGCGTGCTGGTAACCTGAAGTGTGTGTGTATGTGTTTGGTTGTGGGTTGTGCGGGCATGCGTGTGTGTGCCAGTAACCTTTAGTTGCATTTCACAAATCACAGTTATTCGGTGGCAATACAGTTGCGTTTACGTTTGAATCCAAGAGGGGTGTGGTGTTTCTATGTGTAAGTGTGTGTAGTATCCTACCACTGTCAAGCCCCTTTTCCTTTCTGTGCTTCTTTTTTTGAGTGGACCGGAGAGATGGGACGGTGGGTGATGTGTAGTGGAGTTTTGCTGTCGCTGTTCCGGCTCACCCCCTTAATTCTTTGTTTACATGTGGACACGACCCTCCTCCCGGTTTCTTGAACAGCCTACGGCCACACGTGTTAGCCACTTCCCTCCAGCCCCATGGGGGAGAAGCAAAGACCCCAGCGCCGGTTCGAGTGAAGTCGGATTTGCTTTTCGTCTTCACCACAAAAACGGAGCGAGTCTATTGGAAGTAATGAGGACCGGAGACGTCTCGTTAGGAAACACAGTCTGTTAGGGATTTCCTGGCCGCCTTCTCCCTCATCTTTTCTTCTACGTCTTTCTCATACAGGTCTTTATTTTAAGTAATTACTTTTGTTGAGTCTTAAGTTTTCCATTAATGATTTTAACATATTTAAAAAAAAGCATTCAACATCCATGTTTTGACATAATGTCGATTACGTGATTGAGCATATGTCTCTCTCAACTGGTTAATACCTTAAAAATAAACTCAAGCAGACATTTCACCCTAGTCTAATTCCCCGTGACAGTGTAATGGTAGTTTTTATAATATTGATTGCACAAGGTGATGTATGTTTTCCTTGTCTATTTTATATGTACTGTCTCTTTTGTGCGAGCTCAAAACCTGACACAGCTTCTTGGCTCATTGGGCTTTTATCTGTTTCCGTGCACAACATAAATTACCAAAAATCACATATTAAATTCCCCCTTGTGTTATAATCAGCTGTTGTGTCCCCGTCCTGCTTGGTGTCTCTCCCTTTTCCCCTGTGTTTCTTGGCTTGTGTTGTCGCCACCGCCTCACTGAAACAAAAGGGCAAAATTGGTTCATGAAGCAAATAAACAAGTGTACCCTAGGAAGATCTCCTAAAATATATCCCTCCCTTCTGAAAAATCGCCGTGTATGTTCCGCATGCAGCCAGGAAGTCACGCCGTTCAGCACATGGGGAGAACCACAGGAAGTCGTTCTGTCTGTGGCCATTAACAAACACTTTGTAACTACTCCCTCTAAGTGGCTGACACACCCACACACACACACCAAACACAACACACACACACACACACACACACCACAACCCCACACACACACACACACACACTTAGAGAGGGTGAATTGGACAATATCTAGTGTATATTATATGTTTTGTGCAATAACACTGGACGGAAATGTGTGGCAATACTCAACTGCTACAATTAGTATTATTATTATTATTATTACTTTTCAAATGGCAATTCCTAATAATCAAATTAGGTAAATACGTATGATAACATTCCTTAATTATGTAAATACTTACATAGCCACACTCCTTATATTCTTGTCATTCTTTGATATATTTCTAGTCTGATATTTCTTACTATGTGTGCCACTGCAACACAGAGTTTCCTTCAGGGATCAATAGTATTTCTGATTCTGATTATGATTCGATTTCAAGGTGACTTAACATGAATTTCGTACCGGTTGTACAAAGTGTCCATTGTCTGTATTGGTCCATGTCTTTATTGTCCCACTGTTGTCAGAAGACCACACCGCCTCAGATTCATGTCAACCCAGGACCATCGTCTATTCTCTCAACCCTCACTCTAAAACCTGGTGATTACGCTTCCAACCCAGCATCACTTTCCTCCCCCCCCCCACCCCCCGATGAAAGGAATTTGTCAGACCGGCTTTTAAAAAGGCCGTGAGGGTTTTCCGTCCCTGCGCGGTTCATTGTGTGTCTCAGTTCCGGAGTCTCATGACAGGGGATGCGGTACGCGGAGTTGCGTTATTCAAAAACTAACGGGATCATCAGAGTCCCTCCGCAGCCTCGGCGCCTCTGACGGAAACCTGGGTATTACATTCAAAACGCCATCTCATTTCTACGACACTGTGCACCCCCCCTTCCCCCCCACCCCCACGTTTTGGTTTCCTCCCTGAACCCCACATGGCGCATTAATTGCACACACATACAGGGTTTTTCCTGACTTTGTGGAAGACTAGTTGTGCATATGGTGCGGGGGAGGGTGGGGGGGTGGGGGGTGGGGGGGTGTAGGGTAAGCGTCATTCATCAAGAGTCATGTTGCAATCTTTTTGAAAAATCCATTTCCACGTGAAGTGTTGTGTCTCCTTTGTGATTTTGTCTCTTTGTAGGTAGATACCTCAAGGTCAAAATTAGGTGTTAATGTGCATAAAAAAGTCAAGAAAAAAAAGATGGAAAAAGTTTCGTGACTTCGAAGAAGCCATTTTTTGTTTTTTTTTGTTATTTTTGAAGTGGAAGGAAAGATGGAAAAAATCTAACTTTTTGTGAGTAATGTCTAATCTGTCATTTGATGCCTTTTGGAGATTTTTCCATTATTCTTGGTTCTTTATGCATATTAATAAAATTCTACTGGGGTGGGGCCAAAACTTTCGAACAACATTGCGTACAATATATATAACATATATAAAACTATAGTGCCATGTCACTATATGAATTGAAGTGATTGAGCGCACCTGAGCTGTGGTTGACCCGCGTGGCTGTCAATCAGCGGCGCTGTCCTTGGTGCTGACTCGCAACATTTTTCTTACTGGACAAAGTGTGTTCTGTGTAGTCAATACAACTTGTCAACAACGGTCATTTCTTTGGTGTTATTGACATATAGGCGACTAGCTCAACAAGTGGGACAGTATAACATATGCATATCAGATATTTTACAGTTTTTTTTTTTTTTTTTTTTTTGTTACGGTTTAGCATTTAAAATGGCTTCATAGCGAGGGCGCCAGATGAAGCTTGCCCCCCCCCCCCAACGGTACTGAGAGTCTAGCTTCCGCCCCCTGCATGGAAGCCAGCACCTGTCCTGGTACGAGCACGGGAGGAAAGAACAGGGCGCTCCCTGACAGAGATTTTATTATGAGGGGGGGGGGGGTTATTAACTTCCAAAGGCCAAGGAAACTTATCAGGATGATTAGTTATCCTGATCCATGAAATAAAACTGGCCTTTAATAATCAAAATAGGCACTATGGGGATTATTTAACATAGGGGGGTGGTCTACTAATGCCCTGTATTTAACATAGGGGGGTGTATATTTATGCCCCTGCTATTTTAACATGGGGGGGTGTTATACTTATGCCCTGTATTTTTAACATAGAGGGTGTTTATACGATGCCACTGATTTTAACAATAGGGGGGTGTGTACTTATGCCCCTGTATATTAACAATTAGGGGGGTGTAATTTAGACCCTGTATGTTAACGAGGGGGGTGATACTTATGCTCCCCTGTATTTTAACATAGGGGGGTGTATACTTATCCTTGTATTTTAAACATAGGGGGGGTGTTATAATTATTGCCCCTGTATTGTAAACATAGGGGGGTGTTTTAATTATGCCCCCTGTAGTTTTTACATAGGGGGGTGTATACTTATGCCCTTGTATTTTAAATAGGGGGTGTATATATTCATGACCCTGTCTTTTAACATAGGGGGTGTATTAATTATGCCCTTGTATTTTAACATACGGGGCGTGTAGATTCATGGCCCCTGTATTTTTAACAATAGGGGGGGTTATACATTATGCACTGTATTTTAACATAGGGGGTGTTTACTTATGCTACCTGTATTTACATAGGGGGGTGTATACTATGCCCTGTATTTTAACATAGGGCGGGTGTATACTGGTGCCCCTGTATTTTAAACATAGGGGGTGTATACTTTGCCCCTGTATTTTAACATTTAGGGGGTGTATACTTATGTCCCCTGTATTTTAACATAGGGGTGTATATCATTGCACCTGTATTGTAAGTGAATTATTAATTTAATTTAATTTATTTAACATTTAATGGATACCTGTCTTATCCATTGTACAGTACATTATCCTCACAAAGTAAATTGGTGTACTTAAAGATGGAGTTTTTTCTAATATTTTGATTTAAGGCATGAAGATATATTCCAAAGATTAATTTTTATTCGCATTTTTAATCCACTTACCTGGGGTGTTAAACATATTCTAGCCACTGTAGGATTCCACTTCAGATACAAAAGCCGCTGGATAGAGCTTTTGGAGGCAGGGGGGGGGTTCATATTTTTACGCTTTGCGGTAGGGCTCTACGATATCGAATCAACCGTGGATTGGCTTGGATGGACAACGTGCCTTTGTAATCCCGGATGTTTCCGTAAATCATGCAGAATCAGAATCAGAATCAGAATCAGAATCAGAATCAGAATACAGTAGTATGAGGAAACGTACGAGGAATGGACCAGGTTGGAGAAAGCCTTACCGGGCGGCAGCTATGGAACAGCGCCACCACACGCTTTCCCCCAAAGGATCAATGCAGGACAGCCACGGCATGTACAATTAATAGTATTCAATACATAGTATACAATATCAACATCAGCACAAAATATGCACAGGACCAACACACAGGGACATGTGATCACAGCTAAGAGACAACACAGTTACCTGTGTGTTTTGATCATGTAGCTTAGTCAAGCTGGCTATGGATACACTAATAATTTATTTGATCCCTGGAGAGATTACGTTCTTGTTAAGGGTCCTTCTGCGCCCCCTGCTCCATTGGCCTTCACAATAAACCGCTCAATTAGAGTAAGGATCATTTCATATTTACTGTATTGCTTACTTCATGTTTAAAGTACTATAGCTGTGTTAACTGGGCTGGAAATTTAAAAATGTTAAAAAATATTAAGTCTCAGCTCAGCCTGCAGACTCACATGTGAATGAATTATTAATAATATGGTAGTTAGAAGGCAATTATCAGTAGACCCAGGAATATTCCTAAGGATCGCACGGGTAACACACCCACACAACACACCACCACACCACACACACACACCACAGTCATTTACTACTTTTCACACATATTTAAGAACAGTAAATAGGCAACGCAATAATCTCAGTAGGAAAAATAAACAGTATGTTAACATTACAACTAAAGTGTGCGCCCCACACACACACACATGCACACACACACACACACACAAACAACACAACAAACACAACACACCCACATACACGACCACAGCACACACACCACATACACCAACCACCACACACAACACAAACACAAAACACAAACCACACACAACACATACACACACCACACACAACACACAAACACCACACACACACAACACACAATGAATTTGTGGGTCTGTACACGTCTGCAGAGCAAAACGAGGAAGAGATGAAAAAAACGCAGACAAACAGTTAACATTTGGGGGGGGGGTGGGGGGGGGGTAGAGTCAGTCTGTAGGGGGTCGCCTGGGAACCAGAGGGGCGCTGGTTCAAGTCCCTATCAGACCAAAGCATGGTGGTGGACTGGTTACATGGAGAGTTGCCAGTTCACCCTCCGGGCACTGCACGGTGCTACCGAACAAGGATCCGAAACCCCCCAACTGCTGGGGCACCTTTCCATGGGGCAGCCCCCCCCCACCCCCACCCCCCACC
Organism: Etheostoma spectabile; assembly: GCF_008692095.1. NCBI lineage: Eukaryota > Metazoa > Chordata > Actinopteri > Perciformes > Percidae > Etheostoma > Etheostoma spectabile. The sequence goes on from NC_045742.1 coordinate 2,956,988, forward strand.
CCAAATTCTGACATCTCTCAACTTGTGCATGTAATAGGTACTGAGGTGTGTGTGTAGTAAGCCTGTGTGGAAATGTGTGGTATGAAAAAAAGAGGGTCAATGTAATGTCACTTTGTGGATGAATAGAATATGCATCACGGTGCTTATTAGTTTTGATATTATTATTAAATTATTAGTATTCTATGACTACAATTACCATCTCTGTGGTTCGCTGGAAGCGTTCCTTCAAATCGGTGAGTCAGGAGCGACGCTGCTCGATATGGAGGCGCATCTGGGAAACTGCAACGGCGTCAGATGATAACGGCGCGGTTTGGGCTCGGATGATGGAGGGAAGAGCGATGACGTGGGAGGATGCTGTGGGGAGTATACACACTAAGGGTGGGGCAGAGGTCAACGCATCACAACACTAACAAACGCTGGATGCGACGAGGTAATGGTGTGTGTTGTGTGTGTGTGTGTGTGCTGTTGTGTGTGGAACGTGAACTCGTGAGGCTGAAGGGGATTAGAGGAAACTGGAGCAACAAATTGTCCAAACCGCACATTTATTCGCTTGTTTTCCTTATGATGTTGTCATTTGGGTCCTTGCTGAAAACAGCTGCAGGTTATGCGAGAATTCAAAAGGAAGAGAAACAAAAGCGGGACAACAAAACAACTTGTTTTTAAGTTCGATAGTATGTAGGATGTCTTGTCTGTAGAGTCATAATGAAAATGGCTTCTCGAAAAACCAGCGAGAATTAAGGAGTAAAGAAAACCCGACATGAGCTGCCAATCAAACGAGAGAAAGGGGAAAGGGATTCATACTGAAACACAAGGTTGTCAGTTCGACTCTAAAAACTTTTCAACCGAATTCAGAAACTTCTTCCTCCCTCAAGTGCATTTTTTAAGATGAATCCTTCACAACAAAGCCACAACATGAAACAAATAAAAAACACTAGTCCAGAGTTGAGAAACAAAGAAAAAAACAGGTTTTGACAGCTGCTGCAGCAGCAACGAGATCAGCGAAGAGATGTAGTTTAAAGGTGCCCTGCCACAGAAAAAATGCAATTTTTGTAACGTGTGGTGTGTGTGTGTGTGTGGTGTGTGTGTGTGTGAAGATGAGCGTGCTCCCTCTCTGGCAGCTCTAGCCACTGAGAAGAAATCAGAGGAGAAAATACCCAGGACCAATCACCACGTGGTCAGTCTCACGTCATGTTGCCTGAGCTATTAATATTTATGAGATGGGTAAAGGGGATGCCATGATCCAGGATACTCAATGCTAGCTGTTTAGCCAAATCAGGTCAAAGGATGGTAATGGAACTGGCCCAAATGGCTGAGTCTTCCTAGGGCTTTCTATGCCAGGTTAGAACGGCTTGGAAAAAAGGTAACCAAGGTACCAAGTACAAAGTCCATGGCGACTCCGGAATTTACCAATGATCAAAGGTTTGTTTGGGGGGGAAAAAAAAAAGGCAATTTTTTTTTCAGGAGACGATGATGAGACTTTAAAGATGACGAGTACAAGGATTTCAAATCGTTTGGCTTCATTCAACAGCGAACGAACTTTAGATGCACCAGCGAGAGACTCTGTGACAACACACGGATGTCAACACAGAGACAAACGAACATCAGAAGAACTTGTGTCCTTATCGTCTTGTGTTCCTGCAGTGGGCAGTTGATCTAGTTCTGTGAGACAGACTTGCATTGCACGACTCACTTGTGAGACATTCTACTAGCTTTACACATTCTGATCATTCCTGCACCCTAGGGTCCACTTAAAGGACTATGCCCTAAAAAACCCCATCTGAATGGTTTTTTAAATGCATAGATAACCATTCAACCACAAAGTCATGAAGCCGTTGTGCGGGGGGCAGTTTTAACAGCAGCTGTGGAGGAGGGTCCAGGAAGGGGGAAACCAATCCAACTTGTCTTGGTCGTGCAAAGAAACGGAAGCTCTCAGGAGGGAACTTGTTTTGGTGGAACAGGGTACGTTCAAAGAATTTGATCGTGCAACCTAAAACTCAGATTGGACAGATGTCTAGTAGCTGTATGGATTACACATGAAGAGATACTGAGGACAGGTAACCATAGTCCTCAGATTGGACAGATAGCTAGTCGCTGTAGGATTTACCCTGCCGAGATCTGGGACCGGGTAAACCTGGTTCAGAACGGCAACAGAGGAAAGCCCAAGGTAAAAGTGACATCCGGCGGGGCGTAGGATCTCGAGACCGTTTTTCTGTGGTCTCGGACTTGTCTGTACTCGTAGCAATTTGGACTCAGAATTGTCTGGTCTCGGCCACCGGTCTTGCCCAATACGGCTTTTGGGCTTGTGGTCTGGACCGAGTCCAGGTGGTCTTTATTATGTTGATAATAATATTGGAGGAAAGTGAAACCCAAAATTATTGTCTTGATACTGTCATGCATGCGACTTTGTTCTGTCCTGGAATCGGTATTGGACTCAGTACCAAACCATTTGGACTCGTCTTGACTCTCAGACTCAAACCTTTGGACCGGTCTTGACCGCAGACTCAAACCTCTTTGGACTCGTCTGGACCCATTTGGATTTAGGTTTGACTTGGTCTTGACCCATTGTGGATTGGGCCTACTCTTGGACAGGACTAGTATGGTCTTGGCCTTGTCTTGGACTCGACCAAAGGTGGTCTTGACCACGCCCTTGCATCCGGCCTAAACAAGGACATTTGGCAGAATTCCCGGCGGTTCCCGGAGCCATCCCAGAAAGGGAAATGTCGTGTTATGTTAGACAAATCTCCAATGACTCGGTCTGACTTGGACTCGGATAGTCCTGGTCTTGGACTTGTCTTGGACCTCGACCAAAGTTGTCTGATACAGCCGCTAAATAGTGAGGACTGATATATAGTTGGGCTCTGATTGCCTGGAACATGAAGCAGACAAGAAACTATGTGCTGTGTAAGCGTGAGATCATCGTTACATCATAGGCCTGCGTCTCGGACTGAAGATCGAGGACGTTCCGCAAACGATGCAAGAGCGTGATCACAGATGCAAAAGTGTGCTACGTTCAAGGAGCGGCTGTATGTAACCGAAATGTAATCCAAACAAGGAAACATGAAACATTGAATGAGTCACAGGGATTAGGTCATCAGTATACTATCAATAGTGATCTGTCCAAAAGGTCATTCAATTGTCAAAATCATTGGTTTGTTTATATGTATGCATTGGTGTATATTGTGTGGCTTGTTTTGTGTGTGTGTGTGAAACGATGGTGCAAGAACAAGTCCCAGATGTGTCTCGAAAATGGGCACAACTAAAGCTGAGTCTGTTCTGTTTTTAAGTTGTTTGGTGTAACACAGAAATACGGGATGCATTTTTAAGGGAGAATTTTTCATACATTTGTTGCTGTTAATTGCTACTGTAAGAAAAAAAAATATTACTTGTGCAGAAATTCAGTGAGTTTTTTTATCCTTTCTATTTTTAGTTGCGATTAACCTGAATCAAAAAAATACAATGTTAAATGCTGTAATCAATACTGCACTTAGTGAGATTCGTTCAAAAACTTGGAATCATGGTAACACGCACTGTACCTTTTTAATTATCGGCAGTGCTATTGTATATTTGATGTATGTGGTTTTCTGTTGTGATTTATTTTTGGGGATCAGTTGTTATATGTATTTATGTTTGGTTCTGAGGGGGGGGGGGGGGGGACCCTTTTGTAAGTGTTGCGTGTACTTTTTATCAGGACATTGAGTCTGTAAATAAAAAATATATATCCAGCTCGCTGTGTTCGGAGCAACCGTGAAAAAAAAAAAAAAAAAAAAAACTCTTTTACATGAGGTTGCACCATGGAAGTCCTCCACAGTCGGAGACGGGAGCGGCGCCGGGGACTGAGCTGGGCCCTTGGGAGACGTTCGCCGGCTCTACGGTCCCGATGCTGTGCAAGGTCGCATGGCGACGCCACCTCGACAGAACGCAGCGGTGGGGGGGGCGGCGAGAGTTTTGCCAACAAATGATGGCAGCGGCGCCGGCTTAATTAGCCGTAGTTTGCCTCCTGGAAAGGCTTGGCAGCGGGATCCCACCGTGTAGGAAGTGATACGCTACGAATAAAAAGACAAAACAAATGGCTCCTCTCTCGCTCTCTCTCTCTTTTTTCGCTCTCTTCTAATCTAAAGATTTCTGTGTGCTATTTGGACACTTTTCCTGTGCGATTCGATGATAAAACTGTGTCAAAACAGATATCAAAAGCCATAAATGATCCTGCATTTGACATTGGAGACTCAATTCACCATACACATCTTTATTTCTTCCCTTTTTGGCATAAGTTTAATTATTTTTGCGGTGAGTTTGTTAGGTTATAATGAAAAAACTGTACGCTGAAAAGCTCTCAAGAGCTAGCGTCCGTCAAACAGGAATACAATCACAATGTTAGATGTTCTCTTAAAGCAGCTTTTCCCGTCAGAGAGGAGTCGTCGCTAATGTGATAAAAACGTCCTGAAAACAACGGAAGTGGTCCTCAATGGAAATAAACTATGCAGTCTGCAACATAAACACAACCCAGAAATGGTTGTGTTTCAATCCTACGTGTAAATGTGCAGGAAAATCAAGTCAAGACAATCTCAAGGGGATGTGCTTTGCAGTGGTTGACAGACTGTGCAGAGTGTTTTTTTTTAAAACAAAATGTCTATTTACTGGTGTCAATTCATCTGAGCCAACGAGGAGCTCAGTACATTCAATCAGGAGCGACTGCAGAATGCAATAAGATTTATGTAAAGCCAAATACAAGTGTAACCAAAATTTGGCGAGTAGAAGCAACGCAATACGAAAATACAATGGGTAGAGAACCTCAGACCCCCCCCCCCAGCATTCCATTCAATGGTAACTCGGGTGACACCATTAATTAGAGACGTACCATATATTACTCATTTAAGAGAATGTAAGAAAATGGATGATATGGAAATCACACTGTCAACACTGACGATGGGCCCATTCACAACAATAAACTGGGTCATCTATTTTGATTTTATGTGCTCTCTTGTTGTATTCGTTGTGTGATGACATTGTAATTTTAACCTTTGTTTGTCTAAATTCTTCATTGGCTTATAACTGTATTATTTTAGGATGTTATTATTTTAGGAAGCTGAATAAATCTGGATAGGGACTGCGATTGAAAACTAGCCTATGGCTAACTAGGGTACGCTTACATTTGCTTCGAATGTTGATCAGTGTACATTGTCCCTTTAACTAACAATAAATGAAATACTCGAAAATAAATGGAGTCCGGAACTGGTGTGGCGAGGATGGAGGGTTGAAAGGGGGGGAGTAGAGTAGAGGACTGGAGGTGGAGGGGGGGGGAGCTAGAGTAGAGGACGGAGGCTAGAGGGGGGGGCGGTGGAGTAGAGTAGAGGACTGGCGGGGAGGGGGGGGGGAGCAGAGTGGAGGACTGGAGGTGAAGGGGGGAGTAGAGTGGCGGACTGGAGGTGGGCGGGGGGGTGCGAGCTAGCGTAGAGGAATGGAGCTAAGGGGGGGGTGGAGCTAGAGTAGAGGGATGGAGGGAGGGGGGGAGCTAGAGTGGAGGGAGGAGGTGAAGGGGGGCTGAAGCTTAGAGTAGAGGACTGGAGGTGAAGGGGGGGTGAAGATTTAGAGTTAGAGGACTGGAGGTGGAGGGGGGGGGAGCTAGAGTGGAGGACTGGAGGTGAAGGTGGGGTGAATCTAGAGGAGAGGGGACTGGAGGTGAAGGGGGGGTGGGTGGAGGGTTCGCACGTGTCGCATCTGTGTTTTCTCCACTTTTTTTTCCGCAGTTCTTGGAACTTATTGCCTTTTTAAAGCATTCCGACATATTTGTCACTTTTTTCAACGTTCTTGTGGGTCTAGGCTGGGTCTGGGTTCGCGCGGCTGGGTTCTGTCCCAGGTTTCTTCTACAAGGAAGTTTTTTCCTAACCACTGTTGCACGTTTGCGTGCTCTAGGAGGGAAACTACTAGACTGGTTGGTCATTGTAAATTCTGGGAGTGTGGTCTAGCGTTAGGACCTGCTCTCTCTGTAAACTGTCTTGAGATAACTAGTGTATAGAACTTGATACTAAAAATAAAATTGAAATTGAATGATTATGAATATAAAACCAGAACAGGACAAATCATAGAGAAGTTAAATGGAGACACCATTCATGTTGTTCCCTGGCCACAATTAAATAGCTAAACATATCAGTGTTAATTTACACTCACTGAAAGTACGAACTGATCATTTAAATACTTGGAAGAAGAGTTGTATGGAACCATCCACTTTATTTTTTGACACTTTGGTTGCACGCAACCCAAATTTGAGATACAGAAATTGGTTTGCACAGTGGGTAAAATGGTAAAAAATTGAAATTTTTTTTGTGCTTTTCCAGTTTTTGTCGTTTTTCTGATTTAGTTGTACTTTTTCCATGTTTGGCGCTTTAAAAAAAAAAAAACCATGAGCTGGTTTACTAACACTGGTTTGAAATTCACGGTATAACAAACCCTCAACCTCCGTTTTTCGTTACAAAAGGCAGAAAGTAATGACTTTATTTTGCCTACTATTTAAGATCTGTGGATGTTGAGGGGATCTCAGATGGTGGATGTCAAAGTTTTAGTCCAGCAATTCAAATGCTATAAGATTAAATAAACACCCCAAACAATTCAATTTTAGCCCAAGAATGTGTAGGATCATCATGTGATTTTGGGCAATTGGGCTGGAAAAAAAATCCAGTCTTGATTTAAAAAAGCCTGAAAGGGTCAGTTTGGCACACGAGGACAAACAAGGGTCAGAACCTGCCGCCGTTAAAAAGGATTTGAAAAGTTTCCCGATACAAGACGAATATTTGCATTTACTCCTGTGTTAAAAATTGAAAACTAAATACCCAACAGCAGAAGGTAGCTGAAGTTCGTATTTACAATCCGTCCTTCAGTGCTTCTTGCGTGTGCACCTGTCAGATGAACTCCCTGCAGAGTGCCTACTGAAATTGGTCGGCACGTTTTTCTCATTTTGGTGCTGAACTCTGTACACTCACCGCATTCAGGCTGCTCAGATTCATTCTTCACAACCAGGTGTTGCACATGAAGGGACCGGTAGAAATTCACTTTTCAGGAAAAGAAAACAAGCCCACACAATAATTAAAGCAGGGTCATAAAGAAAATTATCAAATATGGACGCGTCGACCCGACGGATGTTAAGAGGTGTGGCGTTTTTTTTGTTTGTTTTTCACGGACAGCAGCCTGCAAAGGGCTGTCTCCTCGGTATTGGTTTCGTCTTACGGGGCCTGTGGGTGCCATCAAAGATTCAGGTCAGCTGGGGGGGGGGGGACAGTTTCCCCAATCAAGGGGCAGTCCAACACCACGGAGGATGAAGACGCCCGCGGCGTCAACAACCTCAAAGACCGAGATGTCGTGTCGGTGGATGACAACAAAAACCAGGAAGTCCTGATGTTCTCCGTTGAGGACGAGGAAACACACAGACTGGAGATCCTCAAAACCTTATGTAATAACTTATTCATGGGTGTTGTCGTGATGGGGACACGATACGTATGTATGTATGCATGCATGCATGTATTTGACTGAACCACACACACACAACCAAACACCAAACACACACACACACACAATTGTTCGCAAAAGGTAGGAAATAACCTTTCATTGAGTAGCTGTCTGCAGCTTTCTGATCTACATCTGTGCATTACAATGTATGATAACATTCAACACACTGACAGCAGGTCTCCAGGGAGTGAGACGGACGTCGGGACGGCAAATGAGCAACCCCGGTGTAAAATGGCTAGTGATTTTTAAAATGGAGATAGAACATCCATTCGGTTTGTAAAGCAAGTTTCTTTCAACTTAGTTCTTACCAAGCTCAAGGCCTTTTTCTATCTTCTCAGACTTTGAGGAGGGAATACAGCTTGTACTACAACACGCCTGATTATGTAATGCTCTGTATGGAGGGTGTTAGCTGGCCTCCGATCTTCAATGGCTCCCAGGTTAATTTAAGGATTTATTAAGATGTTATTGTGTGTTTTTAAAGCCTTCAGGGGATAGCTCCAGTCTTCAGCTGAGCTGTTGAAAGCCCACATGCTACTGCAGGGTCATGAAGGTCGCAACCCAGTTCTTATGTTGTCCTAAAACGGCTCAAGTAGAGGGGACGGGCTTTATCAGCACGCAGCCCCGGACTGTGGAATAGTTGCAGCTTCCTGTCAGACTGGCCCGAGACTGTGAGACGAGTTGCATCTTCCTGTCCGACTGGCCCCGAGATGTGGAATGAGTGGCCTTTCTGTCAGACTGCGACCCCGAGAATGTGGAATGAGTCGCATCTACATGTCCGAATGGACCCGAGACTGTGGAATGACGTTGACTCTTAGGTCAGATGGACCCGAGACCTGTGGAATGGTTGCCCTCCTCAAATGTCAGCGGCACTTCCTGCCTTCTGGTTTTTAAAGACACGACTAAAAAACACATTTTGATTCCTTCAATTTAGTGTTCCAGGTCAGTTGTCGAGCACTTTGGTCAAAACGGGTGTTTTTAAATGTGCTTAGAAATTAAGGGGGAAAGTCAGAGGAAAACCCGGAACAGAGAGCAAGAAACAGAAAAGGATGATTGGTCATAAGGAGCAGATAGAGGGAAACCGGACCAGAGTGGACGAACAGAAAAGGAGGTTGGTCATAAGGAGCCAGGATAGAGGAAACCAGGACCAGGAGTGCAAGAACAGCAAAGGCATGATCGGTCAAAGGAGCCAGCATAGAGGAAAAACCAGACCAGGGTGAAGAACAGCCCAAGGCGGTGGTCCTAGGAGCCAGGATAGAGGGAAAACCCGGACCAGAGTGTTAAGAACAGCAAAGGCATGGTTGGTCTAGGAGGCAGGCTAGAGGGAAAACCGGACCAGAGGGCAAGAACAGCAAAGGCATGGTTGGTCCATAAGGAGCCAGGATAGATGCAAACCAGGACCAGAGTGCAAAGAACAGCAAAGGCATGGTTGGTCATAAAGGAGCCAGGATAGAGGGAAACCCGGGACAGGGGGGGACAGTGCAAGAACAGTAAAGCATGTTGGTCGTAAGGGCCAGGATGAGAGTGAAAACCCGACAGAGTCCAGGAACGACGAGGCCTTGACCTAAACTGTAACAATTAGGGACAAAAGCATCCGGTTTGGCGAAGAAGTACTACAAATACGGAAGTACGGAAGGGCCAGGAGCGTTTTGCGGGTTGCAAAAGGGGGTTATTTTCGTAGAAGTCTATGCGGAAAGTGACCCACTTCCACTTGATTTATTAACTCAGGTGCAACATTTCCATTAATGAGGTTATGTTCGCCAATCGATAGTTGGAAGTCTTCCGCAACAACAGAAGGTGTTAGTTTTTTGGAATTATGGTCTGTGATATTAATAAATCAACAATAAAGCAGGCGTGTTTTCGGGCTGGCTATGATGTGATGGCAGTGAAAAGTGTGAACGTAAGGTAGAGTGTAAGCAGATCCTCCCGCTCTCCTCCCTATCTACTCCCTCTCGCCTCCCTCTCTCCTACACTCTGGTCGAAATTTCCCTCCCAAACCAGGGACGCGGCGCCCAGAACGGCAAACTCACCGGATCATATCCGATTCCACAGACCAATGAGGTGACGTCACACACATGATCTGCCCTAACATACAGTAGATGGCATGACGGTCACAGGGAGCAGGATAGAGGGAAAAACCCGGAACAACACAGGCTAAGACGAGGGGATTCTGGGCGCCGCGAACTGTGCTCAAAAACTGGCAGTTTTACTGTAAACGTTCAACTTATTAAGGGGACCATAGACCTTAGTCCCTGAGTGAAAGTCCTGGTTTTGCCGTTGATCCGATCAACACCCACCAACCCACCTCTTTACACGCGACAGTTGGAACAATCGACCTATGGGAGCGTTTTTTTGGGGGAGGAACTTTTTTGCTATTAATGAACGTCAGTCACATTCAAGGCGTTGTATAAGCGAATTAAGGCTACCACACAAATCAAGACAACTGGAAGTTGGAGATCAATTTCCTCTTCATGAAGAGACAATCAGTTTTATTTAATCCTGCGTGTCCTCCGTGGTACTCGCACACTGCGTGGAGGAGAGGGTGGGCTTGTGTCAGGTTAGAACTACACACTTATAGCTGGTAACCGCGAATTCAGTACTGATTGGGGTTGCATATAGATTCTGTAATGAGATATAAAGTAAAAGAAGTGAAAAAAATTTTGTGTAGTGTTGTTGTCAATGAGTGTATATCTGAAAATGTGAATATACCTTTCATGAAGCAAACAGGAGTGGCATGTTCTCTTGCTGTTGTTCTGTGTATGTGAAAGCAAAAACCAATACTGTACCTGGAACCACCCCCATCTCCACACCTCCACCGCCATGCTTTAAACCAAAAAAAAAAAACCTGAGATGGTTTAACACTTTTTCTTGAAATCACGGTCAACAAAACCTCACTACGTTTTTAGTTACAAAGGCAGAAATAATAATATTTGCCTAATATTTAAGATCATTGGATGGTGAGTGGAATCTCAGATGGGGTGGATGTCAAAGTTTTAGTCCAGCAATTCAAATGCTAAAAGATTAAAATAAAAACACCCCCAAAACAATTCAATTTTAGCCAAAGAATGGTGTTGGAATATCAATGTTATTTTTGGGCAATTTGGAGGAAAAAAAATCATTTCTCTGTTTAAAAAAACTTTGAACGGGTCAGTTTGACCGAGGACAACACAAGGGTTCAAGCAACCTGCCGCCGTTAAAAAGGCTTGAAAGTGTTCCGATACAAGACGAAATAATTTGCATTTCTACTGGTAAAGTGCCAATCTAAATACACAACAGAAAGAATGTGTAGCTGAAGTTGATACCAACCGTCCTTCAGTTGGCTCTGCTTGTGGGCCTGGGCAGATGAACTATTCCTGCCATGGATTTCTCCTGAAATGTACTGCAGTTGGTTCTCATTTTGGTGCTGAACTCTGTTTAAAAACTCACCGCCTGCAGGCTGCTCAGATTTCATTTCACAACCAGGTGCACTGAGGGAACGGTAGAAATTAACTTTCAGGGAAAGAAGAAAAAAGCCCACCCAATAATTCAGCAGTGCTCATAACAAATTCACTACAGTATGGACGGAGTCGACCGAGACGGCTGTTAGAGGGGTGGGGTTTTTGTTGGTTTTTTCCGACGGCACCGCAGCGGCAAAGGTGTGTTTCTCTCGGTTAGGGAGTTCGTTCTTACGGGGGCCTCGGGTGCCATCAAAGGTCAGGAGATGGGGGGCGGGGGGTCAGTTTCCCCAATCCAGGGGCAGTCCAATCACCACGGAGATGAAGGACGGCCGCCCCGGGTCAACAACTCACCGACACAGCGATGTCCGTGTCGGTCGGACTGACAAGCAAAAACCATGGACCGCCTGATGCTCGTGAGGACGAGGAAAACCCAGACTGGAGCTCCTCAAAACCGTATGTATAACTATCAGGGTTGTGTGATGAGGGACAGATAACGTATGTATGTATCATGCATGCATGTACGCATGTACACAAACACACACACTACAAAAACACAAAAACACAACCACCACACTTGTTCGAAAGGTAGGAAATAAACCGGTATGAAGTAGCTGTCCTGCCGGCTTTATGAATCTACATCTGTAGCATGAAAGTATGATAACATCAACACACTGACCCAGCGTCTCCAGGTTTGAGACGGAATTCGGGACGGCAACATGAAGCAACGCGGGCCCCCTCATGTTAAAAATGGATAGGATTTTACAATGGAGCAAGCAAATCAATTCGGTTGTTAAAAGAAGTTTCTGTCAACGTTAGGCTTTTACCAACGTCAAGGCCTTTTTTATCTTTCTCAGACTTTGCAGAGGGTTAATACCTGCTTTACTACAACACGCCTGATTATTTAATGCCGTATGGACGCGTGTTAAGCCTGGCTCCCTCTCTTCACTGGCTCCCAGTTAAATTAAGGATGTATTTTAAGATTTGATTTGGGTTTTTAAAGCACTTCGGGAATAGCTCCAGTATTCATTGCTGAGCTGTTGAGCCACATTGCTCAGTCAGGGGTAATTAAGGGATGCAACCAGTCCCCCTTTTTTTCTTTTTTTTTTCCCTTTTCTTTTGGGGGGTTTGGCCCAACAACGCGCTCAAGAATAAGAGGGGATCGGGCTTTTCTCAGCCGCAGCCACGAGGGAATGTGGAAGATGTTGACTGTGCCTGTCAGGACTGGCCCCGAGACTGTGGATGAGTGCCTTTGCTGTCCGGACTGGCACCGAGACTGTGGAATGAGTTGCCTCTTCCTGTCAGACTACACCGAGCACTGTGGAATGAGTCGGCCTAACAGTAAGACTGGCCCGAGACGGGGAAGAGTGCCTCTTAATGTCAGACGGCCCGAGACTGTGAATGAGTTGCCTCTCATGTCCTGACTGGCCCTTCGGGCCTTCTGGTTTTTAAATCACGACCTAAAAACACATTTTATTCCTCCCATTTATGTTCCATGTCATTGTCGTGTTTGAGCACTCTTGGTCAACCGTGTTGTTTTTAATGGCGTTAGAAATTAAAGTGGGAATTAGAGGAAAACCGGACCAGAGAGCAAGAAACAGCAAAGGGCATGATTGGTCATAAGGGAGCCGATAGAGGGAAAACCCGGACCAGAAGGTAAGAACAGCAAAGGCTAGGGTGGTCAGAAGGCCAGGATGAGGGAAAACCGGACCAGGTGCACAGAACACAGCAAGGCGATGATCGGTAATAAGGAGCCAGATAGAGGGGGAAAAACCAGGACCAAGAGTGTAAGAACAGGCAAAAGGCATGGTTGGTAATAAGGAGCAGGATAGAGGGAAAACCGGACCAAGTGTAAGAACGCAAAGGAATGGGTGGTCATAAGGAGCCAGGATAGAGGGAAAACCGGGACCAGAGTGCAAGAACAGCAAAGGCATGGTTGGTAATAAGGAGCCAGGGATAGAGTGAAAACCAGACCAGAGGCAAGACCGCACAGGCTGGTTGGGTATAAGGAGCAGGGATTAGAGGAAAAACCCGGACCAGAGTGCAAGGCACAGTAAGAATTTTCCTCCTAAAAAGTTTCAATTTTTACTGAAATGGACGTTAAGGAGCTCTTGTTGCATAATTCAGAGTTGTTGAAGCATGGGATTTTATTGTGAAGGACAGACGTAAGATGCAGTAGTTTTGACAGCATTGATGGGACTTTCTTTAACTAACTGTCCGTGGCGGTGTCCCGTTACGGTCACGTGTAGCGCACGGCTGATTTACCGGAGACATTTTGATAGAACGTTAGCCAATAAGCATCCGAACGTGGACACAGGGACGCTACAAGTGGACAGCTGTCCGCTGAACATGGACATATATCTGGGATGGGGGGAACTAAAACTCTTATTGCCTGCTTGTTGGTATAACTGTTGTGGTTTGGGGGGTTTTGTTTTGGATCCGGTCTTGTGTTGTCTCGTGTCCCTCTGAGTGTCTGTATGTTCTGTTTCCTGTTTTATTGTGAAGTCTGGTTTTTGTCTCGTCTTGCCTCTAGTTCTACTCCTATTGGCCATATCCTGACAATCTACGTATGAAGTGTCCTATATGTGCATGGACATCAAGATGTCTAATTAGTATATGAAATGAAAGACGTGAGAACGCTCGGGCGATGAATTTTCCTCCTAAAAAGTTTCAATTTTTACTGAAATGGACGTTAAGGAGCTCTTGTTGCATAATTCAGAGTTGTTGAAGCATGGGATTTTATTGTGAAGGACAGACGTAAGATGCAGTAGTTTTGACAGCATTGATGGGACTTTCTTTAACTAACTGTCCGTGGCGGTGTCCCGTTACGGTCACGTGTAGCGCACGGCTGATTTACCGGAGACATTTTGATAGAACGTTAGCCAATAAGCATCCGAACGTGGACACAGGGACGCTACAAGTGGACAGCTGTCCGCTGAACATGGACATATATCTGGGATGGGGGGAACTAAAACTCTTATTTCCTGCTTGTCGGTTTAACTGTTGTGGTTTGGGTTTTTTTTTGTTTTGGATTCCCTTTCTCTTTCGGTCTTGTGTTGCACTGTTAGACTTTGATGTAATTCCTACAATTACTTACCACAAAATGCCCAGTAAAATACCATGATTTCCTTTTCCGGCTAATTACTGTAAGTATCAACATTGCATTTACAGTGATTTACTGCATATTTGGAATTTGCGGCCTCGTGTTCCCCCGAGTGTCTGTCTGTATATGTTCTGTTTCCTGTTTTATTGTGAAGTCTGGTTTTTGTCTCAAACTGTCTCTAGTCTACTTCCTGTGTCTTCCCACTGTTGTGATCACCTGATGTTTTCCACCCTCTTGTCACCTTTCTCTCGTTACCTCGTTACCTCGTTACCTTGCGTACCTAATCTCCCATCTACACCACACACTTTCTGTTTATCTTTATCATCTGTATTTATATTATTTTATTACAAATACTTACTTTTTATTATCAATGGTCACAGGTTAATATAATTTATATTATGCTACCTACTCTTGCTTTACTACTCTAATTACACATTCAATTTCATTTTAACGTCACTTACACCGCAATATTGTTTACTGTATCATGGCAACCGCACTTTAAAATACCTTTACTTGACGCCATTTTGTTTACTTTCAGTCTACCTTATACTCATTGTCTGTTGTTTGCCAGTTTTTCTTGTTTGTGTGTTTTTGTTTTTTTGCTGTTATTGAAGAAAATGCTGCTGCTGTAATAAGGGAATTCCCCCGTTTTGGGATGAATAAAGTAAAATCTAATCTAATCTAATCTAATCTAATCTAATCTAATCTAATGTCTGTGCTTCCCTTGTCTCTTGTCAGATCCTTCTGTCTCGTGAAGGTGGTCCAGATGTTCCCAGGGACTTGTCCCCTATGCTGGGACTTTTTGATGTTGCCTTCCCCTGGACCTGTTGTGGACTGCTTGCTTTTGGACCTTCTGGATTTTGTGGTTCCTGGACTTTGCTTTCTCCTTTTTGCCCCCCGTGTTCCCCCCCCCCCCCCCTGGTCTTCGTTTAACCCTCGTGTCGTCTTCCCGTCGACCTGCAACTTTGGGTTTATCTGGGCCGAAAGTTTGATAATTTAAAGTTTTTTTTCCTACACATTTGTCAATGTTATTGTGGATTTTTTTTGTCACTTTTATTATGTTTTTGTAGTTTTTTTCTCACATTTACCAATTTTTTTTATCACTTCTTTTGTCACCTTTGGCGATTTTTTTCCGATTTTGTTTGGTCACTTTTTTCAGCGTTTGAAAAAATAAAAAGTTTTTGTTGAATTTTTCCTGCATTTTTGAAGCTTTTTACAACATTCTTTGGTCATAGTTCTGATAAAATGAAGGCGGAAAGGCCCAAAACAATTCTTTTGTAAACGGGTCAATTTGACCCCGAGGTCTACAGGAGGGTTAATAAATTCTGGTCCACAGGAGGGTTAATAAATTCTGGTCTACCCTCCAGCCTACCTGCTGTCCTCATCTCTGCATTTTGGGTCATATCCTCGTACAATCCTAACAATAACATTAATATATGATATATTTATTATAATATTGTCGGTTCACGGTTAAGGGTCGGCTGTCGGTCAGAAAACAAATTTAAATTAGCTTCACTAACTTCTTGTATTGAACATAAATGAAGTCTTGCTGAGAAGCCAGAGAAAGAAAAAACATAATAGACTCAGCAATTGCTCCCATTCTGCCACTCTCAGAATGTAATAATATGGCACATGAATATAGATCTGATGATGATAATAATAAGGATGATGATGATGATGATAGTGTGATAGTCTCCTCAAAAGTGTTCTGCTGTTGAAACTGGAAATCAGATCCTCTCCGAGAGCGGGGCAGGGAAACGCTGCCGAGCTCAGGGGGACGGTGAGTTGAAATGCACCTTTAAAACCGCCCCCCTTTTATTCCGAGCCATTTCCTATTGACAGCCCGCTGGGACTCTGAATTGAAAGGGCATGATCTTTTCTGAAGGCAGACAGGGGATTGTACAGACACTATTTTCAGAACCACATCAAGCCAATTAGCACAGCAGCAGCTAAGCTGGTGCATGCTGGGAGCCGGCGTATGTATGAGCGTGTGTGCGTGTGTGTGTGTGTGTGTGTGTGTGAATGTGTGCTTTATATAAGCTGAGCCATATGTTCATATTCCAACTGTATGTGGTCGCGTGCTGCTGATGTCTCTGCGTAGCCATGCGGAGGGTAAAATTATCCCGGGCTTGTTAGCTAAAGTGTCCCAAGCGGCTGCTAATTAGCACATAATAGGACAGGCGCGTCCTCCACAGAGGGGCCTGCAATTTAAGAATAAAGTTCATTTTGCTTCCAGAGCCTTTTCCTAGCAGCCGTGACCAGGCAACCGGAGGCAGCCTCCTCGCCATTAGCATCGCCCCTCAGCCGTGAACCATCACGTTATCATCAGCTAATAAAAAGTCTGCTTTTTAAAACTACATGCAGCACAGGAGGGACGCATCTCAGGGGCGCCCGCTGCTTTAGATTTCTATTAAACATGAGTATTCTTTTACAGCTCATTTTTTTTGGTCTAATTTGTCAGTTATCTACGAGAGGGTTAAGTTATTTCCAGCCCCCTTGAAATCCGACGTTTTGAGTTAGCGCCGAAAACTTCCGAGGTGGGCTCGTCCTCGGGAGCGAACAGGAAACTGGAAAATGTCACAGTGCTGGAGGTGTGAGAGCGCGAGCGGCAGCTGGAAATGGAGAGGAGGTGAATCACATTCGGGTTTTGTTCTGTAATTGCGGGGCTCCACGTCTGCAGCGAGAGAGAGAGAGACGGAGAGAGGAGCCACGTCGTCGAGCCATCTGGAGCTCCAGAGGAGGAGGAGGAGGAGGAGGAGGAGGAGGAGGAGAAGGAGGAGGAGGACTGGGAACGCGCCGCAACGTCAACATTCACCTTTCCCCAATTAATCACTGCCGGCTGAAAAACATGGAACACCTTTTAATGAAGCAACAACGTTGTTCTAATTAAGTCAAACTCATCTGAAGAGGGTTGTGCGTCGGCATTGTCATCATAGAATCCACTGGTGCATCATTAAATGCAGGCGCGGCACCTTCAGGCTCGCACCAACACGTAGTTACAACAGCCAAAAGTTATTATTATTATTATTATTATTATTATCATTGCAAGATGAGATTTACTTTGTGAATATTTAGCGAACAAATGACCGTTTGTAGAGTTACTGAAACGAGGAATATTTCCATCAGTTGTAGCTTCATAGTGTATTATATTCCTGGATTTAACCCTTTTATGGTATTCGGGTCAAATTGACCCATTTCAAATTTTTTTTCAAGAAGAAAAATGGAACAAGTTACATTTTTTTCTACCTGAAATCAACGTCCTTTCCTTATTTCCTGTGATAAACATGTATTCCTGACTCAGAACATTATTCTGGATATGACACTTATGTTGTCTCCATAGTGGATTTTTAACATGAATTATAACCTTATGATAAAAAACTAACCCCACTTCCATGTTTAATAGTGTGCTAGTAGAGACTGATGCATTCCCTAAACATAGATGTTATCTCAGCTGTTGGAAACTGAGATAAAGACGATCCACCTCCACATCCACCTCCACATCCACCTCCACCACCACCTCCACCTCCACATCCACCACATCCACCACCTCCACCACCACCTCCACCACCACATCCACCACCACATCCACCACCACCTCCACCTCCACCACCACATCCACCACCACATTGACATCCACATCCACATCCACATTGACATCCACACACCTCCACCTCCACCACATCCACCACCACATTGACATCCACATCCACATCCACATCCACCACCACCTCCACCTCCACCCTCCACCCTCCCCTCCACCTCCACCTCTCCACCTCCACATCCACCACCACCAATCCACCCACCACCACCACTCCAACAACGACATCCACCACCACATCGACATCCACCACCACATCCACCACCACCTCCACCTCCACATCCACCACCACATCCTAGTATTTCCTTAATATTTATATTCTGTGCTGTAGGACTGATTTTGCTGCTGTAACACTGTAATTTCCCATTTTACTGAGATCAATATCTATCCATCCATCTATCTTAAAGTGCCCATATTATGGAAAGAAATCACATTTTTTCTGGGATTTTTCCAGTTTTTCAGGTTATTCCTAATTTCTGCTTTTCTAACTCAAACATTA
>NC_045742.1:2975125-2981152 GCF_008692095.1 Etheostoma spectabile
CCTATAAATGAGGTTTATTGACCATAAATTCCGAAAGTAAATTTAAAACTAAAGTTAATAAGTTAGTGTTACGTAATGCTGAAAACATAAAAAAAAGTGACTAACATTGAAAAAAAGCGTCAAAAGTGTTGAAAAAAGGTACAAAAACGTAAGAAAAACTTAAAAACGTTGATTAAAAGCTTTAAAAAAAACGGTTGATTTTTAATTTTTGACGGGAAGACAACGCGAGGGTTAAAACCTAATTTTGGGAAAACTGAAAGCATTGCAGCAGTAACATTGAAATCTCTAACAGTTTCCTCTCCATTTGGTCTGAAACCCACCGACTCCGCCGAAAGGCTACCGACTCCGCATGAAGGTCGAGGGTTCGATTCCCTCCCGCATTGAAATCTGCCTCCATTTGTGTCCCGCTAATCGACGTCAGACGTGAACAAATGTGCAGAAACTGTGACCCGACGACAGGAGACGGAGGGGGACGCCGACGTCCGGGGACAGCCGATCGATCGGGGACCCGGGGAGTCTCACTTCCACTCGGCCCGCCCACTCTCACCTTCACCGCCACTGGCCGACAGCTCCATCAATCAGCGGCACCGACGGCTCGTCCCGCGGGTCGATGCCACGGATTCTCCTCCTCTCAGACACAGATGTTATGACGTGTGACGGCGACGGCGGCCGATGTTCTCCCGTCGGAGATGAGCGCCCGCGGAGGGACGGGAGTGACGGGGGAGATCAATGTGTGTGTCTGTCGTCTCATCGCCGACGCCGCTCAATAACACTCTGAATGGAGGACGGACGGGGACGATTGATTGGTTCGCAGACGGATGTGTAAAGCATCGTGGGGCGGGGGGGGGGGTGAAATGTCTGAATGTAATTTAAAGATGTGAAAACTCTGTAGTTCAATTTCTAACAGGAAGAACAGAAGAAAAAGATGTTTTTATTTTTTTTATTTTTTTTCATTTATTTACCACAAATCGGAGCCCTTTAACAAAAAGACAGTGAGTCATTATTTGTAATAAAACAACAAAAATAAGTTTTCATTAAATATTAAAATGAGGACTTTTCCTTTGCAGGGAAAGGCAAACACATTAGATTTTCTGAGGCATTACCTTAAAGCAGAGATCTTCAACAGGGGGCCCGGGGCCCTCTAGGGGGTCCTCAGAATTACTAAAGTGGGGCCACCAAATTGGCCTAGCATCAATCCAACATATTATTAGGTATGGTATGGTGTTTTGACATAAAATAAAATGCTAAAAAGAGTAAGATCATGATTATTAGAAGCAGAGAAGACAGACAGTCAGCCTCCCTTGACTTCCATCTGTCTGCCACTGCACTCAAGATGTGCAGTGAGATATTATCACTATTAAATATACATATTTGGGCCATATTAAAGCAAATAACCTTTCTGATGATAAGGATATCTGTGGGCAGCGTTGGGAGCTGTGTAGTTAAGCGAACATGCTGTGTTGTTCCCTCTTTAGAGCGTGTTGTACACCTTTGTATCCGGCTTACCTGTGGTGTCGTTATGAGCAAGGCAGCATTAGAAAACTCATAGTGGCTCATGATGACAGCATGAAGCTGCTGAGAGCTCCAAGAAGCTCCAGTGCAAGCCAGAGGCGGACCTACCATTAGGCAAAGGTCGGCAATCGCCTCGGGCCCCGAGCTACCAAGGGCCCCGTGAAACGCCTAAAAAACTCATGGTTACGATTTGTTGTCTTACTTTTCACCAATTAATTATATCTCTAAACATTGATACGCTAAAGTGCTATCTGATTGTTTAACCCGTTTGCGCCGGATGCTTCGCGACGACACATCTACCGCCGGTAACTGCGTTGCGCAACTCTGGACCTCCTGCCGGCTGCCGCGTGGCGCAGCATTTTGTATTCGTCGGTCTTTTCATGACTCTATCTGTAAATTATAGAGTGGCGTAGACCTGCTCTATCTGTAAATTATAGAGCGGTCTAGACCTGCTCCATCTGTAAATTATAGAGCGGTCTAGACCTGCTCTACCTGTAAATTATAGAGCGGTCTAGACCTGCTCTATCTGTAAATTATAGAGTGGCGTAGACCTGCTCTATCTGTAAATTATAGAGCGGTCTAGACCTGCTCCATCTGTAAATTATAGAGCGGTCTAGACCTGCTCTGTCTTTAAATTATAGAGCGGTCTAGACCTGCTCCATCTGTAAATTATAGAGCGGTCTAGACCTGCTCTGTCTTTAAATTATAGAGCGGTCTAGACCTGCTCTATCTGTAAATTATAGAGCGGTCTAGACCTGCTCTATCTGTAAATTATAGAGCGGTCTAGACCTGCTCTACCTGTAAGTTATAGAGCGGTCTAGACCTGCTCTACCTGTAAATTATAGAGCGGTCTAGACCTGCTCTACCTGTAAATTATAGAGCGGTCTGGACCTGCTCTACCTGTAAAGTGTCTTGGGTAACTCTTGCCATGAACTGATTCTAAAAATAACAATAAAATGGAATTAAAAACACTGTCATTAATCCACTAATCCAGTTCCCAAAAGTTATCAGAAGTAGAAGTTTGTTGACAGTGGACGTCCACCCCGTCCAGACCGAGCTGTGAGCATCGACGCCTGGGCTCGCCGCTCTCCTCAGCGCTGCGTCTGACTCTAGTGAATCATCACGAGCCATCTGAGGATGTTTATTAATGACCCTGGTATGGCGGGAGGCGGCTGCCATGCTGCTAATGCTATTCACTGGCACACAGCGAGCCGTGGCAGTGCACAAAGACAGGCAGCGAGGCAGAGGACAAGGCGCCTGGTGGACATCCATATTAATGCCAAGCGTGGCCTGTGTTCTTCTGCCATGAGCCCCGGCTGAGGTCCAGACCGGGCAGCCTGATCCCTCAGGACGCGCTCCTTTATCTTCATACCAGCACATCCGCTCCAGCCCAAACTGTCACCGGACGTCTCGAACGATGTCCAGGGATGTCCTCAAAAATGTCTTCAGAGGCCTTCTGATGTTCCAAGAAGACGCTGAGTGAGACGGGAGAGCAAAAAAGTTTAACTTCCTTTTGAACATGGAGAGTCAAAGATGAAGTTTGGTGAGAGCCGGTTAGCTCAGTTGGTAGAGCGGGCGCACATAGATATATGTATACATACATATATATATATATATATATATATATATATATATATATATATATAGAGGTTTGCTTCTCATGCAGCAGCCGCTGGTTTGACTCCCTTTGCTGCATGTCAGCCCACCCTCCCTTTCTCCCTTTTCATGTCTTCATCCATCCTATGGAAAATAAAGGCCTGAAAAAATAATCTTTATGAAAAAAAAATGCATCAAATAGTGAATGCATTCCTTAATTTTTTTATAATGTTTGTCTCTGTCCCTTCAACCTGTTTTTGTGTAGAGTTGGGATGCTGCGTGGAACTTTAAAAAAAAAATTTTAATATCACTTTTTTGGGGGTTTTCCACCGTTATCCCTCCTGTTGTCTTCGGGTCAAATTTGACCCCTTTAAAAAAAGATCCATATCTGAAATATGAGTTTCTTTTTAACCAAATTACCGCAAAGAAATGGATTGGATTCCTTCCAACGCTCTTTGCAAATGCCAGTGCATCACTTTCATTCCTCTGATCTTAACTAGTAGTCAAAATAATCCATAATTTCTGCTTTTTAACCTCAAATATTTGGTATGATTCTACATAAATGAGGGTTAATGACCATGAATTTCAAAAAGTAGTGTAAAACTAATGATAGTTAGGTGGTGTTAGTGAAAACCAAAACAAAAGAGCCCTACAATATCTCCTAAAGTGAGTCCTCCAGGGTTGGAGACAGCTAAAAACACTATGACTCACACTTTGCAGACGCCCTTTTTTTTGTGTTTGTTTGATTTGTAAATGATGGAAATAAAAATCTAACTTTTTGTGACACATTATCCGAATGTCTAATCTGTCATTTGATGCCTTTTTGGAGATTTTTCCATCTTTTCTTGGCTTCTTTATGCACGTTGACACACATTTTTACCTGGGGGGGGGGCCCAAACTTTCAAACCCCACTGTACGTGTGCTGCTCCGTCCACCGGCCCGTTGTTTCGGTAACACTGCTCAGATTTCAGCCAGCTGCACACACACCACCACACTGTAGACGTTCTGTCAGATTTTGAACAATGTGATCAACATGAGCCACTTGAATTCAAAGCAGGTTTGATTTTGATTGTTTTTTTAAAAGTGACATAACAAAATGAAAGTTATGTAACCTGATGCCCCAGATGGTTGGTAACACAGGACTATCTGAGAAGCCGTCATTGGAAACTGTTTGGAAAAAGACAGGTACTTTTAAAAAAAAGGGACAAACTCTCTTTCTCTCTCTATTGTTGTTTTGATTGGCCAGCAGCTCCTCACTGGAATCTGATTGGTGCGGGCCGCTGCTGTTTGGACACCAACGTAATAACTTAACTTGACTAGTTAAGATCAGAGGAATCCACAATTCTTAAGGTAAATCCAAAAAAACGCGAGCGTACACAGGCGATGTTTAAAGAACGCATTGAATTGTCGGCTGTGAATTTGGCCTGTGATGCTGTGATGTGATTTTCATGTCATAACAACAAAAGAACCAGTAATCACGTTCTCTCTGATGTGTGAAAGGACTTCAAGGCAGCTCTAATCTGGTTTCCCCAGCCAGATCCTCTTTGTGCCGCCCGTGACCCTGTGTCACGCCGCTCATTTTCAAATCCACTTTTCTGACGCAAACGGGATGAAACGCCTGAAGAACTCTGCCGGCTGAACATGTGAAAACCTGACATGCACAGCGGGGGGGGGGGGGTTATTCACCGAGAGGCTTCATTTTGCTGCCTTTGCATGTTATTGATTACACCAGCGGCGGCGCTTGGCTGAACAGGTGACGTAGCAGGAGAGCTGCTGCTGCCATCTCTCCGTTGGACTACTTAAAGGGCCCGAGGCATAAAATTTCACTTTGAGGTTTTTTAACAGTAATATGAGTCCCCCCCCCCCCAGGCTGCCTTTGGTCCTCCAGTGGCTAGAAATGGTGATAGATGTTAACCGAGCTCTGGGTATCCTGCTCCGCCTTTGAGGAAATGAAAGCTCAGATGGGCCGATCTGGAAGCTTGCCCCTTATGAGGTCATAAGGGGCAGAGAGAGAGACATCATGGCTTTCAAACGAGCAAAGTGGCTGTTGATCAAAGCCACACCCCCACCCTCCACCTTCTTCCCATTCGACACACTTTTTAAAAAGTTTTTATCCCAAAAATGTGGGTTTCTTCCAACAAAATTGTCCAAAATACCAAGTGGATGGTTCCATGCAACGCTCTTCACAAATAAAATGAATTATCAGTTCCCTACTTTCATTGAGTTTGGGTGTTTTATTCAATTTTGTAGCACTTGGGGAAAAAAATTAATAAAAGAACGTTGACAAATTTGACAAAAATGTTGGGGAAAAAACCCGGCGAAAAACCCAAAGAAAACGTCAAATAAAGCGCTGCAAAAAATCTACAAAAACATGGCAAAAAGTGACAAAAAAACTTAACATGTAAAAGCTAAAAAAAAGTGTCGGGAAAAATAACCCAAAAATTTGGAAAAAAGATGACAAAAAAATCGACCAAAACATCAGAAAAAGGGCCCAAAAAAAACTAGGAAAAAACTGACAAATGTTGAAAAAATGACCAAAAAGTAGATTTTTTTTAATAGAAAAACTAAAAGTTGCAAGATCGTCAGGAAGACAACACAAGGGTTGGTTGGTCTTTATTCAGCGGTGTACGTGAATGACACATTGGATAATAACCGAAAACAGAGCTTTTAGTAAAAGGAATTTGTCCAATAGGGTCACATTGCAGAAGCACAATAACCACAAATCATCTGCTTCGTGTACGTCGACTTTTCCACTTCAGCCTGGCGTAAAAACCTTGAAAATATTGTTCAAATGTGATCTCCAATCACATGTCTTCATGCACATGAAACATGGATAGAACCAGACCTCATGGCTTGGTTTGCTTCGTTTGGAAGATGGAAGACTTGTATTGGACATACAGTAGGTGTCATCAACCCCCC
>NC_045742.1:2981162-2987258 GCF_008692095.1 Etheostoma spectabile
CCCCAATAATCACAACTGGCCGGTACAACCCATGGGGCAAGACATTTGCACCAGAAACTGATGCATAAAATGGTACAAATTGTTGCAGAAATATTCACCCGAATGCAAAAATAAAGACGCTGACGCTCAAAATTTCAATTCTCAATTTTTCAATTCTATTTTGAGTGTGATCACTGTCAAAGAAGCAGTGGTTTAAAGACTTGTGATTTGATGAAATGTTCAAACTCTTTCGTTTTTTTATTTTTTATTTCATCTCTGATGATATATGTACGTTGTGAGAGATTTTACTCTGCCAATAATGCTCAAGGTTTTTACACTACTTCTATATAATACCGACTCAAATGTCTTTATTCATGAACTCTACTCATCATGATATATTCACTCACTCCTGCATTGTGCGTCCAGGCCAATTTGACTGATTACATTTCCTCCCCTCTCCATTGGGTGAGCGTATGTCCTTTTGAATTGGAATGTCATAATCCTGTCACGAGGGGCCATAGGTCGCCCACGTCCCAGCATGCATTGTGTAACTTGTCTTGTTCTTGCAATAAAAAAAAGCTGCACTCAGAGGTGAGCGTTGGAGTTGCTCAGCGTTGGTCGGGGGGCGTCAGAGGCAGCGAGTGAACGTCCTTTGAGTCCTGTCTTCTTTTGAACAGCTGGATGTATTGATTTGATTGACGTCTTTATTTCGAACGTGCAAGAGAAAGTGTGTACAAATAAAATAACAAGAAATAATTGAACAATGTTTAAAAACATTGGAGAGAAAAACAACAAACAAGGTTCCCTTCTTTCCTGTGTTAACCTCTGTCACATGTGTGAAAAGGAGTAGGAAGAAGTAAAACTTATGTACTCCTACCTCTTTAATTCCTGCATTCCTTCAATTTACAATATTTATAATTATGTTGCTATATCTATCCATACACAACACACTATATATATATATATATATATATATATATATATATATAATATATATATTAATATATAATTACACACACACAATCCATATATATAACAACACCTCCATATATATATATATACACGCACAATCCATATGTATATTATATATATATCACATAATAATATATATACACACACACACACACACAAACACCCTCATACATATATATAAATAAACAAAAAAATAAATATATATATAGATATATATCTATATATATCTATATAGAGATATATATATATATATATATATATATACATATATATATATATACAGTGAGGAAAATAAGTATTTGAACACCCTGCTCTGGATCCTCCAGATGGTCGTTGGCAGACTTAAGACGGACCTGGACATGGTCTGGTTTGAGCAGGGGGACCTTTTGGGCCATGCATGATTTCAAACCATGACGTCTTAGTGTACTACCAACAGTAACCTTGAAAACGGTGGTCCCAGGTCTTATCAGGTCCTGGACCAGCTCCTCCCGTGTAATTCTGGTCTGGTTTCTCACCTTTCTTAGGATCACTGAGACCCCCCCCCCGAGGTGAGATCCTGCATGGAGCCCCAGTCCGAGGGAGACTGACAGTCATGTTTAGCTTCTTCCATTTTCCAATGATTGCTCCAACAGTGGACCTGTCTTCACCAAGCTGCTTGGACATGTCCCCGTAGTCCTGTCCAGCCTTGTGGAGGGGGACAATTTAGTCTCTAGTGTCTTTGGACAGGTCTTCGGTCTTGGTCATGTTAGTAGTTGGATTGTTACTGATTGCAGGGGGGGGGGGGACAGGTGTCTTTATGCAGCTAACGACCTCAAACAGGTGCATCTAATTTAGGATAATAAATGGAGTGGGGGGGGGGGGGGGGGGACATTTTGAAGACAAACTAACAGGTCTTTGAGGGACAGAATTCTAGCTGATAGACAGGTGTTCAAATACTTATTTGAACACCTGTATCATACAAATAAATAGTTAAAAAAAATCACACATTGTGATTTCTGTCTCTCACATTTCTGTTAATTTACAATATAACAGAAAGTGTTATGTTTTGTTTTTTTTTTACCATTGACACAGTTATTTAACTGAAAAATCATGTTTTTTAATCACGGTAGAAAGTCGGGGTGATGAGCTGCCGGTACTTTTTCTGTTATTTTACGGATTTATTTATCCTATTTTTATTCTATGACTTTAGTTTTGCAGTTATTTTTGGAAGTTATGGTGAATAAACCTCATTTATAGGAAATTATACCTAATGTTTGAGTTAGAAAAGCAGAAATTAGGAATTATTTAGACTAAAATTAAAGGAATGGATGTTGATGGATAATCACAGACTGGAATATGTCGACTTTTACTCAACACTATTTCAAAAACACTTTAATTTGTTTTTCAAATGCTATAAAATTGAATAAGACGCCCCAAAATTAATGAAAGTATATGAGTGTGTGTGGGAATAAAGCGCTGTACAAATACAGTCCACTTACATTCAATGAAGCAGAAATATTGCAGCACATGTACTTGTTCCCCAACATTCAGCCTTCATTCAGACATATTTGGGTTTGTTTGGAAACTTTAAAATGTCGTCCACACTTTTCAAATAAATCCGAGTGGGTTTGAAACAGTTTTTGGCCAAACAACATGAGATTGTTGTGATGGAGCCTCTGGTGGATTCAGCGGGGATAAGGAGGTTAAATAGCTTTTCAGCTTTGTGTTTCCTGGAAAAACATTTCACAAACACATTTTGGCTCGACGCACAATCTGAAGATCTCAGCGCCACACATTGGCAGTCCTGCAAGAAAGCCTCGCCGCGGCCAAACACTGAACACTCCCAAATCTGCAGGCTGCTGCCCGCAAAACTCCCGCTCCAGAAAGAGAAGAAGAGGGAGAGACAACAGGCGGCGGGAGTCTTTATCGACATCACACAGCAACACAGCAACGCCGGGGGTTCAGAGGTCACGGAGGGGTCAGGGTGGGGGCGCCGAAAAACAAATACAGCTCGACGCCGCTCCGTGACCCGGCCGACAAACCGCTCATCAGCCGCCACCAGAGAGGGAGGAGAGAGGGTAACACACATATATATGTGCACACACACACGCGCGCCACACACACAAACGCGCGCAACCGCACGCACGCAACACAAACGCAACGCACGCACGCACACACAGACACCACACACCACACACAACACACACACACAACATACCACACACACACACACGCACGCACACAGGCACACAATACACACACTCACACAAGTAGACACACGACACACACACACACACACCACACACACACACACAGGCACACACACCATACACACAACACACACACAGGCACGCACACACAGGCCCATGCATTCACACACACAGGCACGCACACACCACACACAACACACACACCACACACATACACCACACACACACACACACACACACACTTTTTCATAATCTCCATTAAAGTGATCTGATTGGTCCTTTTCTTCAAAATGTATCTGATAAAGATAAAGACGCCGAGAGACACAGGTGCGGCGAGAGAAGTGAGGAGGGCCAACAAAAGCTAAAAGATGCTAGAATGAATAGCTGTGGATGCAGGGAAGGGCACATTGAAAAGGCCTTTCTGGAGGACCCAGTGTGGGTTTGTTTGTGTGTTTTTTTTGTGCGTGTTTTTGTGTGTTTATGTGTCAGTTTGTGTTTCATCGTCGGGCATCGGTGAGGGTGAAAGGAAAGTAGACTAGACTGTTGAAGAAAGTGAAAGATGCTGACATACTAATCTTATTCAGAAATCATCTATAGGCCGGAAGAAGGTTTGTAACACACACACGCACAATAACACACACACACACACACACACATACACACACCTACCTGATGCAGGCTGTTCTCATGAACGATTTGTACAACATCCGACCAATAAGAGGAGTGGATGTTCTTGCAGGATTTGTAACGATGCATTTTGGTACGCTTGGATTTTTTCAGGTGTGAAACCAATCCGACCGAGGGCAAGTCGCTCCAACTTTACAAACTCACCCACGGATTCGGAAAATCAACACTTTTGTTTACGCTTTTTATCAACATTTTTAACTTTTTCATTATGTTTTTGTCCCTTTTTTCAACACTTTTGATGCTTTTTTCTGACATTTTGAACACTTATTAACTTTAGTTTTACAGTTGTTTTTTGGAATTTATGGTCAATAAACCTCATTTATAGGAAATTATACCTAATGTTGAGTTAGAAAAGCAGAAATTAGGAATTATTAGACTAAAATTAAGGAATGGATTGTGATGATAATCACAGACGGGATATGTCAACTTTTACTCAACACTTTCAACAACACTTCATTTGTTTTACAATGCTATAAAATAGAATAAGACCCAAATTAATGAAAGTAGAGATTTGTACTTGGCAAAGAGCGTTGGAATCAATCATGTTATTTTGGGGAATTAAAAAGAACATGTATAGGACAACCATGAGGACAACATGAGGGCAACATGAGACAACATGAAGACAAAAATGAAGACAACATGAGGACAACATGAGGACGACATGAGACAACAGGACAACATGAGGACAACATGAAGACAACATCGAGGACAACATGAGGACCAACACGAGGACAACATGAAGACAACCTGAAGCACATCGAGGACAACATGAAGACAACATGAAGACAACACAGAGAGGAACCATGCAGGACAACACAAGGACAACAGGCGGAAACATGAGGCACATGAGGACACATGAAGACATAAAGGAGGACAAAAATGAGGACAACATGAAGACACTGAGGACACATGAGGATAACAGGGGACACATGCACGGACAACATATGAGGACCAACACGAGGACAACACGAGGACAACACGAGGACAACACAAGAGGACAACACGAGGATAAAATGGGAAAACCGAAGACAAACATAAGGACAACATGAGGACCACATGAGGCGACATGGGGACAACATGAGGACAATGAGGCAACATGAGACAACACGAGGACAAAACGAAGGCAACATGAGGACAACATGAGGATAACATGAGGATAACATGAGGATAACATGGGGACAACATGAGGACAACATGAAGACAACATGAGGACAACTTGAGGATAACATGAGGACAACACGAGGAAAACACGAGGAAAACACGAGGACAACACGAGGACAACACGAGGACAACATGAGGACAACATGAGGGTTGAATGTGGTTTAGCTGTATTCTGGTACTCCTCTATCTCTAACAGAAAGCAGCCTTTTTGGTGCTTTCTTGAATTGGGCTTGTGCATTGTGTGTGTTCAAATATTCCAGGTGTGAACACGCTGCCGTTGAGTTTAATCGTCCCTGGTGAGAAGAGGATTGGTGAGAAGAGGATTGGTGAGAAGAGGATTGGTGAGAAGAGGCTCCAGACTGAGAGGCTTTATTAGTGATACGGGGGAAGTTCTGCTCTTATTAAAGCAGTTTGAGCGCTGCCAGAGTGATGAGACACTGCAGAGAGGTCAAAACACCTCCTCCCAAATATTTAATTGGTATTTTCTCTCAATGTCTTTCTGCTTCACCGGCTCGTTAAGACACAAAGTACTCGACACGCTTCGGTCTGTGTGGGAGACAGACACTTATTACAGGGCTTTAATACGGCTTTTGTTTCTGAAAATATAAAATAAACACAACCACAACCCTCAAAACACCACATATTGGGCAAAAATAAAAAAGGGTTAACAAGTGTTCTTGAATATGGAATCAAGCATCGCAATGACACCAAAACAAACACACACAATTAATTGCTCAACATTATACTTTACATAATACATACATATTAATATAATGCTGTTGTACTGCACAGACCCTGCAAACGTTTAAATCGCTGCTTGATTCATCAGGGAAATGAGGACCAATAGGCAGGTTGGCTGGTGACGACGGTAACAGTTTATTTAAGAAAAAAACAGAACAATCCACAATTTAACTGTAAAGACCCCTTAAGTAAACTGTCACATGACCAGCCGGCGGTCCGTATAATTTCGTGGGATATCATATGGATATCATATGGATATCATACACTGAAGAAGCTAATTGGAATTCAGCCATCTTTTATGTTATTTAAACCTGTGCTTTTCTGCAAGTGGACATGTTATTCTGTGTGTGTGTGTGTGTGTGTGTGT
>NC_045742.1:2987292-2988654 GCF_008692095.1 Etheostoma spectabile
CACACACACACATCAGGTTCACCAGCACGCACACACACACACACACACCACACACTTCAGGTTACCAGCACGCACACGCACGCCCACACACACACACACACACACACAAACACACCACACACACACACACTTCAGGTTACCAGCACGCACGCAATACAACAACACACAAGCACACACACACACACACACACACACAACACTTCAGGTTACCAGCACGCACGAGCACACACACACCGCACACACACCACACCACACACACACACACATTCAGGTTACCAGCACTCAAAAACCCCCACACACCCCCAACCACACACCCACACACACACACACACACACACCACAAACAAACCACACACAACAACACACACCACACACACTTCAGGTTACCAGCCAGCACATGTGTGTGTGTGTGTGTGTGTGTGTGTGTGTGTGTGTGTGTGTGTCGGTCAGAGGCACAGTGGGCGGAGCCCTGGTGGAGAAAGAAATGAAGTCGGGTTCTGTGAAGTCGGATTTGCTTTCGTCCAAACGGAGCGAGTCTCTTGGACGTAATGAGGACACGGAGACGTCTCGTTAGGAAACGCCAGCTCTCGTTAGACTTCACTGGCTCGCCTTTCTCTCCTCACTCTCTTCTTCCTCACGTCTTTCTCATTACATTTCCTTTATTTACTTAATTAACTTTTTGTTGAGTCTTAATGTTTTCCATTAATTGATTTAACATCTTAAAAACAGCATTTCCCACATCCATGTTTTGACATAATGTGATTACGTGATTTGAGATATTTCTCTCTCATGTGTTAATACCTTAAAATAACTTAGCATTACATTTCACCCTTGATGTCTAATTCACCGTGACAGTGTCATGTTATTTTATAATATTATTGCACATTGTCTTGTCTGTTTCCTTGTCTATTTTTATATGTATGTCTTCTTTTGTGCGAGCTCAAACCTTACACAGCTTCTTGGCCTCATTGGGCTTTTATCTTGTTTTCCCGTGCACACATAATTACCAAAATCCTTAATTTAATATTCCCCCTTGTGTTATAATCAGCTGTTGTGTCCCCGTCCTGCTTGGTGTCCTCTTCCCTTTTCCCCTGTGTTTCTGTCTTGTGTTGTCTCCACCCGCCTCCACTGAAACAAAAGGGCAAAATGGTTCATGAAGCAAATAAAACAAGTGTATTAGGAAGATTTAAAATATTATTCCTTTCTGAAATGCAGGGTATGTTCCTCCTGCAGACAGGAAGTCAAGGTTCAGCACCTGGAGAGCACCACAGGAAGTCGTTCCTGTCTGTGGCCATCAAACTTTGTAACTCCTCCCTCTAAGTGTCTGACACACACACACACACACACACACACACACACACA
>NC_045742.1:2988745-2989010 GCF_008692095.1 Etheostoma spectabile
GTTTTGTGCAATAACACTGGCCTGAAATGTGTGCAATACTCAACTGCTACAATTATTATTATTATTATTATTATTACTTTTCAACATTGCAATTCCTTAATAATCTAAATTATGTAAATACTGTATGATAACATTCCTTTAATTATGTAAATACTTTACATATCCACACTCCTTATATTTCTTGTAATTCTTTGATTATATTTCTAGTCTGATATTTCTACTATTTGTGCAACTGCAACACAGAGTTTCCCTTCAGGGATCAATA
>NC_045742.1:2989220-2995295 GCF_008692095.1 Etheostoma spectabile
CCCCCCCCCCCCCCCCCGATTGAAAGGAATTTGTCAGACCTGCTTTTAAAAAGGCCGTGAGAGTTTTCCGTCCCTGCAGCGGTTCCTTGTTGTGTCTCAGTCCCGGAGCTCCTCCTGACAGGGGCTGTTACTCGGCGTTGCGTTATTCAAAACCTCCGGGATCATCAGAGTCCTCCGCAGCCTCGGGCCTCTGACGTGAACCTGGGTCTCTACATCAACACGCCATCTCATTTCTACGACAACTGTGACCCCCCCTTCCCCCCCACCCCCACGTTTTGGTTTCCTCCATGAACCTCCAAACATGGCTGCATTAATTGCCACACACATCAGGGTTTTCCCTGACTTTGTGGAAGACTTAGTTGTGCATATGGTGGGGGGAGGGTGGGGGGTGGGGGGTGGGGGGTGTAGGGTAAGGCGTCATTCATCAAGAGCATGTTGCAATTCTTTTTGAAAAGCCATTTCCACGTGAATTGTGTGTCTCTTTGTGGGATTTTGTCTCTTTGTGGTAGATACCTCCAGGTCAAAATTCGTGTTAATGTGCATAAAAAAAGTCAAGAAAAGATGGAAAAATTTCTTGACTTTCGAAGAAGCCATTTTTTTGTTTTTTTTTGTTATTTTGAAAGTGGAAATGATGGAAATAAAATCTAACTTTTTGTGACGTAATGTCTAATCTGTCATTTGATGCCTTTTGGAGATTTTTCCATTATTTCTTGGCTTCTTTATGCATATTAATACAATTCTTACCTGGGGGGCCAAAACTTTCGAACCCCATTGCGTACATATATATATACACATATATAAAACTAATAGTGCCATGTCAATTATATGTACTTGAAGTGATTGAGCGCACTTAGCTTGTTGTTGCACCATCGCTGGCTGTCAATCAGCTGTCGCTGTCCGTGGTGCTGAAACATTTTTTCTTGACTGGCAAATTGTTTTCTTTGTTCGTCAATACAAACTTGTCAAAAACGTGTCATTTCTTTGTGTTTTATTTGACATATAGGCTTACTTAGCTCAACAAGTGACACGTTATAACATATGCATTTATCAGATATTTTACAGTTTTTTTTTTTTTTTTTTTTTTTTTTTTACGGTATTTAGCATTTAAAAGGGCATTCAAGGACATGAGAATAGAACGCCATGATGAAAGTTTGCCTACCACCCCCCTTGACGTTAAATGCGCGGTCTAGCTCCGACCTGCATGGAGCACAATAACCTGTAATGGTACGAGCATGCGCTGAGGATAGTAAAGAACACGGCGCTCCATGGAACAGAAAAGATTTTATTATGAGGGGGGGGGGGTTTATTAAATTCCAAGCCAAGGAAAACTTTATCAGGATGCAGTGTATCCTGAATCCAATGGAAATAAAACTGGGAACTCGTAATAATAGAAAAAATCTGCCACTATGTGGAATTTAACATAGGGGAGGGTCTTGTACGGAAGCACCCTGTAATTTAACTAGGGGGGTGTATAGTTAGGCCCCTGTATTTAACAGGCGGGGTTATACTTATGCCCCCTGTACTTTTAACAAGAGGGGTGTATACTTATGACACTGCTGAAACAGTAGTGGGTGTGGTGTACCGTTTAATGCCCACCTGTCATATTTAACATAGGGGTGTGCACGTATATTATGCCCCTGTTATTGTTTAAAAACATAGGGTGGGGCGTTGGTAATACAAAGATTAGCTCCCGTGTATGTTAACATAGGGGGGGTAGTACTTATGCATGTATAGTATACAGCATAGGGGGTGGGTACGTACTTATGGCCCCCTGTATTTTAAAAATAGGGGGCAGCGTTGATTTAATTATGCCCCCTGTATGTTTTAACCTAAGGGGGGTGTTATATTATGCCTTGTATTTTAACATCAGGCGGGTGTAGATTCTATGCCCCTGTAGTTTTAGACATGGGGGGGCGGTGTTATATTGTGCTCCTGTATTTTTAACCTGTGGGGGGTGTATACTTATGCCCCCTGTAATTTTAACATTAGGTGGGGTGGTACGTACTTTTTTTGCCCCCGGTATTTGATACATAGGGGGTTGGGTGTATGATTATGAGCCCCGTTGTATTTTAACATAGGGGGTGTATACTTATGTCCCCTGTATTTTAACATAGGGCGTGTATATTCATGCCCCTGTATTTTAAGTGTAATTTATTAATTTAATTTAATTTATTTAACATTTAATGGATAAATGTCTTTATCCATTTACAGTACATTATTCATTCACAAAGTAAATTGGTGTCCTTAAAGATTGGATTTTTCTAAATATTTTGATTTAAGGCATGAAGATCTATTTCCAAAAGATTAATTTTTATTCCTCTTTTTAATCCACTTTATCATGGGTGTGTAAACATATTCTAGCCACTGTATTATTCCACTTCAGATTACAAAAGCAGCTGTATAGAGCTTTTTGAGGCAGTCATATTTTACGCTTTGCGGTAGGCTCTACGAATTCGAATCAACCCGTGGACTTGTCTTGATGGACAACAGTGCCTTTGTAATCCCGATGTTTCAGTAAATCCTTCAGAATCAGAATCAGAATCAGAATCAGAATCAGAATCAGAATCAGCTAGGTATGAGGACACGTACGAGGAATTTGACTCAGGTTGGAGAAAGCCTCCGGGCGGCAGCTATGGAACAGCGCCACCACACGCTTTCCCCAAAAAGGATCAATGCAGACAGCCACGCAATGTACAATACATAGTATACAATACATAGTATACAATACATACAACATCATCACAACATAATGCACAGGACAACACACAGGACATGTGATCACATTAAGCGAACAAGTTACCTGTGTGTTTTGATCATGGTAGCTTAGTTCAAGCTGTGCATATGGATACAATAATAATTTATTTGATACATGGAGATTTAAGTATGTTAACGGGTTTCCTTCTTCGCCCCCTGCTCCTTGCATTCACAACTAAACCTGCTCATTAGATGTAAGGATCATTCTCATATTTCCTGTATTGTTACTTCATGTATTAAAGTACTAAAGTGTTGGTTAACTGTTGGCTGGAAATTTAAAAATGTAAAAAATATTAAGTCTCAGCTCAGCCTGCAGACTCAGCAGTGAATGAATTATTAATAATATTGTATTAATAATGCATTATCAGTAGAACCCAGGAATTATTCCTAAGGCCTCTCACGCTAACACACACACACACACACACGACCACACACACACCAAACACCACAATTCACTTTCACTCTTTTCCACCAATCATTTAAAAACGTAAATAGCAAAGCAATAATCCTCAGTCATAAACCTTCAACTTATGTAACATACAACTCCAGTGTCTCCAACCAACAACGCACACACACACATGCACACCACACACACGAAAACACACACCCAACACACACACCACACCATCACACACACACACCACAGCACACCCACATACACACACACACAACACACCCACACACACACACAACACACACACACACACACACAATCCCAACACCACACAACACACCCACACACACACACAAAAACCCACACAATGAATTTGGTGGTTGTACACTCTGCAGACAAAACAATAGATGAAAAAACTCCGACAAACAGTAACATGTGGGGGGGGTGGAGGTATAGCTCAGTCGTAGGGGTCAGCCTGGGAACCAGAGGGCGCTGGTTCAGTCCCTATTCAGACCAAAGCATGGTGGTGGACTGGTACCTGGAGAGGTGCCAGTTCACCTCCTGGGCCAACTGCCAAGCTGCTCTTGACAGCTCCGAACCCCACTTGCGGACAAGACGCCTTTCCATTGGCCAGCCCCCCCCAACCCCCACCCCCCACCCCAATCTGACATCTCTCAACTTGTGCATGTATAGGTACTGAGTGTGTGTGTAGTTCAGGCCTGTGTGTAATGTGTGTTATAACAACAGAGGGTCAATTGTAATTTCCCCTTTGTTGGATTAATAGCATATGCAATCACCTGTGCTTATTATTTTTATTATTATTATTATTATTATTATTATTATTATGACTACATTACATCTCTGTTGTTCGCTGGAAGCGTTCCTTCCAACACTCGGTGAGTCAGGAGCGACGCTGGCTCGATGATGGAGGCGCTCTGTGAAACTGCAACGGCGTCCAGATGATAACGGGCGGTTTGGCGGCTCGGATGATGGAGGGAAGAGCGATGAGTGGGAGGATGCTGTGGGAGTAAAAACACTAAGGGTGGGGTCAGAGGTCAACGCATCACACCACTCACAAACGCTGGATGCGCCGAGGTAATGTGTGTGTGTGTGTGTGTGTGTGTGTGTGTGTGTGAACGTGAACTCGGAGGCTGGAAGGGAGATTAGAGGAAACTGGAGCAACAAATTGTCCAAAACCGCACATTTATTCGCTTGTTTTTCCTTCTGCTGTTGTCAGTTTTGGTTCCTTTGCTGTAAACAGCTGCAGTTTAATGCGAGAATTCAAAAGGAGCGAAACAAAAGCGGGACAACAAAACAACTTGTTTTTAAGTTCGATATGTCTCGTCTGGATGTCTTGTCTTTGTAGAGTCATAATGAAAATGGCTTCTCGAAACCCAGCGAGCACTTAAGGAGTAAAGAAAACCCGACATGAGCTGCCAATCAACGAGAGAAAGGGAAGGGATTCATACTGAAACACAAGGTTTTCAGTTTCGACTCTCAAAACTTTTCAACCGAATTCAGAAAACTTCATTCATCCCTCAAGCTGCATTTTAAGATGAATCCATTCAAACAAAGACCACAACATGAAACAATAAAACACTCGTCCAGAGTGAGAAAACAAAAGAAAAAACAGGTTTTGACAGCTGCTGCAGCAGCAACGAGATCCGCAGAAGAGATGTAGTTTAAAGGTGCCCTGCCACAGAAAACATGCAATTTTTTTAAATGTGTGTGTGTGTGTGTGTGTGTGTGTGTGTGTGTGTGTGAAGATGAGCTGCTCCCTCCTCTGTCAGCTCTAGCCACTGAGAAGAAATAAGAGGAGAAATCAGACCAATCACCACAGCTGGTCAGTCTCACGTCATGTTGCCTGAGCTCATTAATATTTATGAGCTGGGTAAAGGATGCTCATAGCCAGGCTACTCATTGGCTAGCTGTTTAGCCAATCAGAGTCAAGGATGTTAATGAGAACTGGCCCAAATGGAGCTGAGTCTTCCTGCAGGCTTTCTATGCCAGGCTAGAACGGCTTGGAAACAAGGTAACCAAGGTAACCAAGTTACAAAGTCCATGGTAGGACTTCAGACTTTACCACTGATAAAGGTTTGAGATCAGGAGACGATGATGAAGACTTTAAAGATGACGAGTCCAAGGATTTCAAATCGTTTGCAGCTTCATTCAAACAGCGAACGAACTTTCATGACACAGCGAGCGACTCTGTACACACACGGATGTCAACACAAGAGACCAACGACCATCAGAATAACTTTGTGTCTTATAGTCTTCTTGTCCTGCAGTGGTCAGTTGATCTATTTCTGTGAGACAGACTTGCATTTGACACGACTCACTTGTGAGACACTTCTACTAGCTTACACATTCTGATCTATTCCTGCACCCTAGGGTCCACTTCACTAGGACTCTGCCCTAAAAACCCCCTCTGAATGGTTTTAAATGCATAAGTATCAACCCATCAACCACAAAGTCATGAAGCACGTGTGGCGGGGCAGTTTTAACAGAGCTGTGGAGGAGGGTCCAGGACGGGGGAACCAATCACACTTGTCTTGGGCGGTGCAAAGCAACGACGCCTCAGGAGGGAACTTGTTTTGGTGGAACATGTGTACGTTCAAAAGAAGTTTTAGTCGTGCAACATAAAACTCAGATTGGACAGATAGTCTAGCTAGCTGTCTGGATTTACCCTGCAGAGATCTGAGGACCAGGTAACCTGGTTCAGAACGGCAACACAGAGAAAGCCCAAGGTAACTGACATCCGGCCAGGGCTGTAGGACTCGAGACCGTTTTTCTGTGGTCTCGGACTTGTCTTGTACTCGCTAGAATTTGGACTCAGACTTGTCTTGGTCTCGGCCACCGGTCTTGCCCAATACGGCTTTTGGGCTTTTGGTCTGGACCGAGTCCAGGTGTCTTTATTATGTTGATAA
>NC_045742.1:2995305-2998022 GCF_008692095.1 Etheostoma spectabile
ATTGGAGGGAAAGTGAAACCCAAAATTATTGTCTTGATACTGTCATGCATGAGACCTTTGTTCTGTCCTGGACTCGGTCTTGACTCATTATCAAACCATTTTGGACTCGGTCTTGACTCAGACTCAAACCATTTTGGACTCGGTCTTGACTCAGACTCAAACCTCTTTGGACTCGGTCTTGACCCATTTTGGATTTGGTTTTGACTTGGTCTTGACCCATTTTGGATTTGGCCTACTCTTGGACTCGACTAGTCCTGGTCTTGGACTTGTCTTGGACTCGACAAAGGTGGTCTTGACCACAGCCCTGCATCCGGCCTAAACAAGGACATTTGGCAGAATTCCCGGCGGTCCCGGAGCCATCCCAGAAGGGGAACGTCGTGTATGTAGACCACCTCTCCACTGACTCGGTCTTGACTTGGACTCGACTAGTCCTGGTCTTGGACTTGTCTTGGACTCGACAAAGGTGGTCTTGACTACAGCCGCCTAAATAGTTGAGGACTGTATATATAGTTTGGGCTCTTATTGCCTGGAACATGAAAGCAACAACTACATATTGTGCTGTGTAAGCGTGTAGATCCTCGTTACATCATACGGCCTGCGTCTCGGACTGAAGATGAGGACGTTCCTGCAAACGAGGCAGAGCGTGATCACAGATGGAAAAGCTGTGCTACGTTCAAGAGCGGCTGTATGTTAACAGAAATGTAATCCCAACAAGGAAACACTGACACATGACTGAGTCACACTGGATTAGGAATACACTCAGTATACTAATAACTAGTATCTGTCAAAAGGTCATTTCATTTGTCAAAATCATTTGTTTCTGTTTAGTATGTATGCATTTGTGTGTATATTGTTTGGCTGTTTTGTGTGTGTGTGTGAAACGATGTTGCAAAGAACAATTCCTCAGATGTGTCCTCGAACCTGGCAAATAAAGCTGAGTCTGATTCTGTTTAAGTTGTTTGGTGTAACACAGAAATACTGGATGGCATTTTTTAATGGGAGAATTTTTCATACATTTGTTGCTTGTTAAGTTGCTACTGTAAGAAAAAAAAATCTATACTTGTTGCAGACATTCAGTGAGTTTTTTTTATCCTCTTCTATTTTTATTTGCCGATTAACCGAGTCAAAAAATACAATTTTAAATGCTGTAATCAATCCTGCACTTAGTGATATTCGTCAAAACTATGGAATCACTGGAACACGCACCTGTACCTGTTTTAATTATCGGGCATTGCTATTTGTATATTTGTATGTATGTGTTTTTCTTTTGTGATATTTTTGGGGATCAGTTTGTCTATATGTATTTATGTTTGGTCTGAACCCCTTTTTGTAATGTGTTGAGTGTACTTTTTTATCAGGACCTTGAGTCTGTAAATAAAGAAATATATATCCAGCTCGCTGTGTTTCGGGAGCAACGTGAAAAAAAAAAAAAAAAACTCTTTTACATTGCAGGTTGCACCCTTGAAGTCCTCCACAGTCGGAGACGGGAGCCGGCTGCCGGGGACTGAGCTGGGCCCTTGGGAGACGTCGCCGGCTCTCCGGTTCCCAGATGCTGTGCCAGGTCGCGGCGACGCCACCTCGACAGCAGCAGCAGGTGGCGGCGAGCGTTTGCCAACAAACTGCTGGCAGCGGCGGCCGGCTTACTTAGCCTCTGCCTCCTGAAAAGGCTTGGCAGCGTGGATCCACCGTGTTAGGAAGCTGATACGCCTACGAATAACAAGACAAAACAAAGCTCCTCTCTCGCTCTCTCTCTCTCGCTCTCTCTCATCTAATATTTTTTTTCTCTTTGGACACTTTTCTGTGCGATTCGATGAATTAAACTGGTCAAAACCAGATATCAAAAGCCATTAAATGATCCTGCATTTGCATTTGTGAGATCTCAATTCACCATAAACATCTTTTTTTTCTTCCCTTTTTTGGAATAAGTTAATTATTTTAGCGTGAGTTTGTTTCTTTTTATCCTGCAAAACTGTACGCTGAAAAGCTCTCAGCTCTCGCGTGTCAACAGGATAAACTCACAAGGTTAGATGTTCTTTAAAGCAGCTTTTCCCGTCACGGAGGAGTCGTCGCTAATGTGATCAAAACGTCCCTGAAAACATACAGTAAGTGGTCCTCAATGGAAAATAAAATATGCAGTCTGCAACATAAACACAACCAGAAATGGTTGTGTTTCATCTACGTGTAAATGTGCAGATAAATCAAGTCAAGACAATCTCAAGGTGATGTTGCTTTGCAGTGTTGACAGCCTGTGAATGAGTGTTAAAACAAAAAGGTCTATTTACTGGTGTCAACTTCACTGAGCCACCGAGGAGCTCCAGTACATTTCAATCAGGAGAGACATGCAGATATGCAAATAAGATTTATTGTAAAGCCCAAATAAAGTGTACAAAATTTGGCGATTAGACTCCAACGCCATACGAAACTACATATGGGTAGAGAACCATCAGACCCCCCCCCCCCAGCATCACATCAATGGAACTCGGTGCCACCATTAATTAGAGAGTCCCCATCCTATTACTCATTTAAGAGTAATGTTAAGAAATGGATGATTGGAAATCAACACTGTCAACACTGACGCTGGTCCCATCCACCAACAATAACTGGGTCATCTATTTTAGATTTTATTTGCTTATCTTGTTTATTCGATTGTTGTGATTTGACATTGTAATTTTTAACCTTTTGTCTATTGTATAAATATCTTCATTGTATTATAACTG
>NC_045742.1:2998358-2999378 GCF_008692095.1 Etheostoma spectabile
CCCCGCCACCAAGTTCCCCCCCCCAGTCCTCCACTCTAGCTCCCGCCCCTTCACCTCCAGTCCTCCAGTCCCACCTCCACTACTGCCCTCACTCCCCCCCCTCGCACTCAGTCCTCTCCACTCCAACTACCCTAGTCCTCTCAGCCCCCCCCCCTGCAGCCTCCGTCCTCTACTCTAGCTCCCACCCCCCTCCACTCCCTCCTCGACTACTAGCTCACCCCCCTTACAGCACTCCGTCCTCCGCCATCACCAGGGTCTAGACTCCTTATTTTTCGATTATTTCATTATTTGTTATTTGAAAAGGGGACAATGTACATGATCAACATTCGAAGCAAATGTAAGCGTACCCGAGTTGCCATAGGCATAGTTTTCATCGGCAGTCCCCTACCAAGATGTTATTAGCACCTAAAAATAAACATCCAAAATAATAAACAGTTGTCTTGAGATAACTCTTGTTATGAATTGATACTACAAATAAAATTGAAATTGAATGAATGAATATAAAACCAGAACAGGACAATTCATTAGAAGAAGTTAAAATGGAGACACAATTCATTTTGTTCCACTGGAACATTAACATATCATTAACATATCATTAAATTACACTCAATGAAAGTACTGAACTGATCATTTAAATTACTTGTGAAGAGCGTTGTATGGAACCATCCACTTTACTTTTTTGACAATTTGGTTGCAAGAAACCCAAATTTGAGATAGAGAAATTGGTTGACAGTGGGTCAAATTGGTCAAAAATTGAATTTTTTTTTGTGCTTTTCCAATGTTTTTTGTCGTTTTTTCTGATTTATTTGTCACTTTTTCCATGTTTTTGGCGCTTTAAAAAAAAAAAAACCTGAGCTGGTTTAATAACACTTGTTCTTGAAATTCACGGATGTTGAACTAACCTTCAATGAAGCAACAGGATGTGCATGTCTCCTCTTGTGTTGTGTGTCATGTGAAGCAAACCATACTGTACCTGAACCCCCCCCATCCCCCCACCCTCCACCAGCCATTCTCTTGTAA
>NC_045742.1:2999815-3000694 GCF_008692095.1 Etheostoma spectabile
AAAAAAAAAAACCTGAGCTGGTTTAATAACACTTGTTCTTGAAATTCACGGTCAACAAACCTCAACCTACGTTTTTAGTTACAAAGGCAGAAATAATGAATTATTTTGCCTAATATTTAAGATCAGTGGATGTTGAGTGGATCTCAGATGGGTGGATGTCAAAGTTTTAGTCCAGCAATTCAAATGCTATAAGATTAAATAAAACACCCCAAACAATTCAATTTTAGCCAAAGAATGTTGTATGGAATCATCCATGTTATTTTTGGGCAATTTGGCTGGAAAAAAATCCATTTCTCTGATTTAAAAAAACTTTGAAACGGGTCAGTTTGACCCGAGGACAACACAAGGGTTCAGCAACCTGCCGCCGTTAAAAAGGCTTGAAAAGTTTCCCGATACAAGACGACATATTTGCATTTACTCCTGTGTAAATTGCCAAATCTAAAATACACAACAGAAAGAATGTGTAGCTGAAGTTGATGACAATCCGTCCTTCAGTTGCTTCTGCTTGTGCCGCCTGTCAGATGAACTCTTCCTGCATGATTTCTCCTGAAATGGTCTGCAGTTTTTTCTCATTTTGGTGCTGAACTCTGT
Source organism: Etheostoma spectabile (assembly GCF_008692095.1). NCBI lineage: Eukaryota > Metazoa > Chordata > Actinopteri > Perciformes > Percidae > Etheostoma > Etheostoma spectabile. The sequence continues at coordinate 3,000,407 of NC_045742.1, forward strand.
TAACTCACCGCCTTCAGGCTGCTCAGATTTCATTTCACAACCAGGTGCACTGAAGCGGACCGGTAGAAATTCACTTTTCAGGGAAAGAAAACAGCCCACCCAATAATTCAGCAGTGTCATAAACACATTCATACATATGGACGAGTCGACCGCGACGGCTGTTAGAGCGGGTGGGTTTTTTTGTTTGTTTTTCCACGGACAGCAGCGGCAAAGGGCTGTCTCTCGGTTATTGGTTCGTCTTACGGGGCCTCGGGGTGCCATCAAAGATTCAGGTCAGCTGGGGGGGGG
>NC_045742.1:3000704-3000932 GCF_008692095.1 Etheostoma spectabile
TCCCCAATCCAGGGGCAGTCCAATCACCACGGAGATGAAGACGCCGCCGGGTCAACAACTCACCGACCGAGATGTCGTGTCGGTCGGACTGACAAACAAAACCAGGACGTCCCTGATGTCTCCGTGAGGACGAGGAACACCCAGACTGGAGCTCCTCAAAACCTTATGTATTAACTTATTCATGGGTTGTGTGATGAGGGACAGATACGTATGTATGTATGCATGCAT
>NC_045742.1:3001011-3001613 GCF_008692095.1 Etheostoma spectabile
AAATAAACCTTTCATTGAGTAGCTGTCCTGCAGCTTTCTGATCTACATCTGTAGCATTAAATGTATGATTAACATTCAACACACTGACAGCGTCTCCAGGTTGAGACGGACTTCGGGACGGCAAATGAGCAACGCGGGTGTAAAAATGGATAGTGATTTTAAAATGGAGAAGCACATCAATTCGGTTGTAAAAGCAAGTTTCTTTCAACTTAGGCTTCTTACCAAGCTCAAGGCCTTTTTTATCTTTCTCAGACTTTGAGAGGGTTATACATGCTTTTACTACAACACGCCTTGATTATTGTAATGCTCTGTATGGAGGTGTTAGCCTGGCCTCCCTCTCTTCACTGGCTCCCAGTTAATTTAAGGATTTATTTTAAGATTTTATTGTGTGTTTTTAAAGCCCTTCAGGGACTAGCTCCAGTCTTCATTGCTGAGCTGTTGAAGCCACATGCTCCTTCAGGGTCATTAAGGTCTGCAAACCAGTCTCTTCTTGTTGTCCCTAAAACGGCTCAAGAATAGAGGGGATCGGGCTTTCTCAGCCGCAGCCCCGAGACTGTGGAATGAGTTGCCTCTTCCTGTCAGACTGGCCCCGAGACTGTGGA
>NC_045742.1:3001638-3022187 GCF_008692095.1 Etheostoma spectabile
TTTTATTACGCAACTTTGCAATGGAAAACGAACATAGAATGGGCCGAGGCGAGCCGCAGCCGGTGCCGAGACCAAGCCCGAGGGGAGCCACGTTACACCAGCAGTGGAAACAACGCCAGTGTGTGTCTGTGTACTGCCTGTTGGGCACAGACTCTGATGCTAGATATTAAGATAGAGAAATTGATAGTTAACCATAATGATTTGCTTTGTCTCCAAGAGTAAAAATCGAGGAAGATGTGCTTGCACAACTATGAACGCTTCACGCCAGCTTGAAGCAAAAACCATAGCAAAAAGAATGGAAGCATGGAGACCCGAATCTAGTTAAAAGAACAGCCTAGCAAACATTTACACTAATATTAGGTCATGAGAAAGGGACGAATTTCTGAGCACACCAGTTTTGTTCTTACACAGTACACACTTGATCTAGGTCTAAAAATAAATATCCTTAAAGTGACACATGTTTCGGATCTTAAAATCATTTTACCACATATTTGTAACTAAGGTTTGTGAATAAAAATGTGTTGCTTGTATAGTAAGTATGTTTTACTTACTCGGACAAATTTGGGATATACTCCTGTATCATTTGTAAGGGCAATTAGACCAAAATTTACAGCTTCCATGCCTTATTTGCAAAAGCAAGTGCTTTGGAAGCAATAGCCATACACAATCAATCGTTCATGTATTAAGTACTTAATCAGGTGTTTTCATTGAGATTAACTTTTTTTTCTTGGATATTATTAAAAGGCACAAGAAATCAATGCTTTTTAAAGCTAGTACTGTAAAATTTACAGCCTAAAGGCTCGCGTTGTTGAGAGAGATAGGGTTAAAGATGCACCAACAGTCTGTGTCATGCTAAATTATACTTTAATATTTATACTTTTTTTCAAGAGTTGATTGGAGGATGTGTTTTAAAGCCAGAAATCAGGAACACGTTCAGCGTAAAACGACAGAAATTAAGGACTTAAGATTTGTCTTGCACTATTTATCCAATTCTAACAACATCTTCGAAAAACACACAACATCTGTCGCTTTTGAGTGTGTTTTTAGCTGCATTGCAGTACCCTCATCAGGATAATTGGAGTTTTATTCCTCAGCCTCAACGTGACATAGTGTTTTGGTGGGCCAAAAAGCAAACGTTGCAGTTACACACACGTTGTGAAACAAAGTAGTTAGTTGTAGGCAACATAATACTTAGTTAGGGTTAGCAGAACATCAGGAACTGTGGGACGTTAAAACGACCTAAATGGTGAGACAATATGGGACATCCGGGCGCATTTTGTGTAAATTCACAACATGGTAGTTCATTGTTCAAAAAGGGTCACATTTGACTTCCCACTCCTCCGAGCGACTTGAGTTTTCTCCACTGAAGGAAATGTGTGCTGATTTTCATTTTTTTTTTGAGACAGATTGAACATATATTTGCAACTCTCGTAACTGGTCTGAGGGAGAGGCTGTTAAGATTTACCACGTTTTTCCATATCATTTTGAACAATTCCACTTTTGTGTGTGACAGTCATACGGTAATTAAAAAACTTTAAAATGTATAATAAATAAGTTTTAAAAAGCGATAAGTAACTAAGTGTTTACATTAAACATGTGTCTTCCGTTAACCATGACCTTGTCCTTCAGGTCAAATTGTTTTTTTTTTGAGCTTTTCCAATGTTTTTGGTCGGTTTTTTCTGATTTATTTCTCATTGTTCCAGCTGTTGCGCTTAATTAGAAAACCTGACGGTGTTTAGTAATAAGGTTTTAAACTTAGTTTTTGGGAATTCATGCGTCAACAAACCTACATTTATGATCCAATTTATTGTACGTTTTTAAGTTAACAGCGAACAGAAATTATGATTATTTTTGACTACTAGTTTGATCAAGAGGACGTTGAGTTTCTCAGATGGGTTTTTAAGTGTCAAAGTTTAGTCCCGGATACTGTTTGGAAACCATTAAAAAAAAAAAAAAAAATTCATAATCCCTAAATACTAATGAAATAATCATTAAGACACCTGAACGAAGTGGTTTATAGGAATCATCCGGTTGTATTATGGCAATTTGTTGGAAAGAAAAAAAAATCTATTATTCTGATAAAAACAAAACTTGAAACGGCTCAAATTTGAACCCAAGGACACCACAGGGTTAAGAAACTGGAAAAGACGTATGAAGTATATGTGACTTCTTGTATTTTCTGTGTTATTTTCTTTTGTGGTTCGACGGTGTCTTACGATGGAAATGGAGGAAATAATGTAAAGGAACTCTTGTGACCCGTGGCCATATTCAATGGTGACCAGGGTAATTACACTCCGAAACTTGTTGTTGTACCTTGTGAAATTACGCTTGCTATTATTGAACGTTTATACACATGAAGGGGGACCCATTGAACCTTCTTAAGTCACATTTGTGAATAATACAAAAGGTATCTCAGTTCGAATTGATTCCAAGAACAATAACAGCACACGAGCGTTCCCCCCCCCCCCCCCCACCCAATCTCGCCCATTTGTCTCCCATGCCTGCTTTGTTGTTTCAGGCTTTGAACACAGGCACGATGGCAGGACTAATGCTGGATTTCAATGTTATCGGAAGCATGCACACCATTAGAGGCAATCCTATTCTTCCCAGTGACGCGCAGTTTTTCCTCCAGCATGGCCATCGTGGCGAGCCGTGGTGGTCCGCGGACCTCCCTCCTCATCACACACCCGAGCGCAATCAACAGATCCCCCCCCAGCCCGGTTGTCGCCTGAACTGGAGGCCGGTCGTAGCACATCGGCGATCGATCTGCAGCGGAGGGACACACGTAGCGGACAAAGACTCCCTCATAGCGACGCCAGGGTCCGATTCGGTTGCTGCGAACGCCGTCTTTTATAGGCGCCGGCCAGCTCCGCTTTCAGATTGGATGAAACATACACGAGCGAGGCAAAAAGAGTGACCGCTCGTTGAGTTAATGGCAGTTGTGCACAATAGGGCCTTGTGGTGAGAGTATTTTGTACTGGGGGGGGGCGGGCTTTCATGTGGACAGCAGGAACCGGAGATTAAACTGCTGTCGCTGGAGTAGCTGTCGCCAATTTATTCGGAATCTTTTAGCAGAAATGTTAGTCAGGAGGATCAGGCTTTTTATTAAATACCAGTCCAAATAATTCAGTTCCTCCTCTCTTCTGACAGTCGAACTCAGCAGGCATGAAAAAAACCCACATTTCTATGGTTTTTTCCTAAACAGTTAACAATTCAGTGACGGATGGTGTTCATTATGATACGTGCACTTCTACCACTTAACACGCTTGTGTGTCAACCAGGACAACAAAAAATGGTTGTGCTTTTTGTTATGCACTTATTGTGGACATTTTTTTTGGGGGTGAGACTTTGTTTTTTTTTTTACTGGGAAACGGGTTAATTTGACCCAAGTGAGTGTTATACCCTAGTGTTGTCTTCTCGTCAAAATTGAAATACAACAATTTTGTGACGTGTTTCGTATCAATTTTGTGTCACTTTTCTAACCATTTTACACTACGTAACACCAAATTATCAACTTTAGTTTACAGTTATTTTGGAATTTATGGTCAATAAACCTCATTTATGAAAATAACCTAATGTTTGAGTTAGAAAAGCAGAAATTAGGGAATTATGAGACTAAATTAAAGGAATGGATGTTGATGATAATCACAGACTGGAACAGTCAACTTGTTATCATATACATTTCAACAACACTTTTGATGGTCCTGGTAGGCCCCGTGCTACTAGACCAGAGTCTGTAGGACCAGAGTCTGGTATGGAACGGCGCTAAGGGACCACAGACGGTAGGATCCAGTAGTCGGTAGGATCCGGGCTAATGAGCCAGAGTCTGGTAGGATCTAGTCCTGGTAGGACATAGTCGGTGGGACCAAGTCTGGTAGGTCCAGGCAATGTACCCAAGAGTTATGGTAGGATGACTAGATGTATCAGAGTTGGTAGACAGGATAATACCCAGAGTCTGGTTAGAGAAGAAGTCTGAGGTCCAGAGGGTTGGTGTAGAGCCGGGCTAAATGTAGCCAGAGTGGCTTAGGACCAGCTAATGGACCAGAAGGTATGGTAGGACCAGAGGGTGTGGTTAGGACCTGGACCTTATGTCCAGAGTCTGGTTAGGACAAAGGCTTGGGAATCGGGAGGCCATCTGAGTCCAATGTGTAGGACATGCTATACAGAGTCTTGTCGGACGTGGCCACTGGTAGCCAAGTGTAGGTAGGAACCCGGGCGATATGTACCAGAGTCTAGGACCAGGCTAATGGACCAGAGTCTGGTAGGACGCTGTGGTAGGAGGGCTATGGACACAGAGTCTGGTAGGACCAGGAGCTAATGGACCAGATCTGGTGACGACGCCGGCTAATGGCCGTGGAGGAAAGGTAATCCGGTAGGATAGCGAGACTCAGGCTAGGGCTACAGTGCTCCGTAGGAAAAAACATGGTGTGGAGCACATGTAGTAAGTGCATTAGAAATGATGAAAACAATTAACATCCGACAATTATCATGGATAAAACGGCCCTAATGAGGCCAAAACATGGAGGACACACACAAAGACCCAGGGGAAGCTACAATCAGCCGACGCGGTGTCAGACAAGATTACGGGCACTGCTCCGGAGAAACACACTCGCACTTCGCGATTAAATGAAGTGATGTGCAGGACCCACGGAGGTTATTTGAGTCCGTATTCTTTTCCCCGTGGTGAGTTTCTTGTCAGAGCTTGGTGTACTTGCCACTTCCGCACCCTACACGTGCTGGAGATTTGAAATAATTCATGCTATCTGCGTATTTATGTATTGTGCTTATTCATGAACGGCACAAATCTTTATGTGCGGTGCTACTTGCTGGGGTGGTAAAGGTCGTCCCAGAGTCCACGGCGGCCAGGTCGAAAGCTTCCCATTTATTAATTTTTATTTATTTGGAATGGTGTCGTGAATTGGATTTCTGTCTGAGTCTTCGTGCTCACAAAGAGGCCATGGGTGAATGGCAACGGTGATCGGACAGAGGATGGCTTGTTTACTGCCTTTTGTTTCTCCCCCTTCGCTCATAATGTCACCACAAAAAGTAAAAAATAAATTGTGGAAAGCCCCGCACGAATCCAGCCAGGAGCTCCCTCACCACCATTCACTAATCTCATCTATCTGCCTTGTTCCCCCTGAACAACGGAGGGTATCTGGGAACGAAATAGTGGATAGAGTGATGAAAAAGACGGGAGACGACCTGGAAGATAAGGGGTAAAAAAAAAAAAAATCCGGATGGGCCGCAGCACAGATAGCAGCAGCCAAATACACAGGAGCGGCATGCTAGCACTGATCCACAGCGATAACATTAACAGAAAAACCCAGAGTGCAACGGTTGAATCCAGTTCAAGCTGCGAATCCTCACCACAAAACTGGTGGAAAACACGGTCCCAAGCGTCCTGTTTGGTTAATTGATTCAATTTTATTTATATATCACAATAACAAGAGTATGTCGGGACCCGTTCGATAGAGCGGTCTAGACCACACTCCATAATTGACAAGGACCCCAACGGTCTAGTCGTTCCTCCCAGAGCAGCAACAGGGCGACGTGGATGAGGAAAACTTCCTTGTGGTATTAGAAACCTGGAGATCAAGACCAAGACCAGCCACCCAGGCCCGACCCGACCCAGGCTCAGGCTCAGGCTTAGCTCTTGGTAGGCGGTGTCTGGCGACCTTTTGGGTTATATCCGGTAGTGTGTCCACATATGCCCAGTGTGGCCAGAACCGGCCCCCAAAGGGTCCAATACGGCCCAAACTGGAATGCACTTGAAAAGTGTGTAACCATTGCAGATAATAATTCCTTCTAATTCCAAAGGTATGACTTAATCTCTAGAGAATGGAGTTCTGTTTTTTTTTTGCAAATGTATTGCACTTTAAACATCTTAGTACAATTCTGAGTTTCCCAGAAGTACCCTCTCTCCTGGGTGTGTGGAACATACTTTTTCTACAATGGCCTTAAAGGCTGTCGTATCAGAAGCAACTTGCATTTGCCAACACAAACTGACAGACAACTCCGTGGCGATGACAGTTTTTGTATCTTTTGGAGTGGTTACTGTTCGTGCCCACTCAGATCCAATTGGGTCATGTGGCCCATGAACTAGAGTGACTTTGACACCCGCTGGTTTAGATGTTTCTCTAAAAATCCACGACGTCGTCAATCTCAGTCTTCCACGGTTGAAAGTGACATCTGAGCAATGTAATACTGCAATAAAGGACCAAGCAGTGTTTCCTTTGTGGTTTGTGGAGGATTGAGGTTGCACGTGTTTGTCAAGAAAATGTCACGTTTTTCAAATAAAAAAAAAATGCAATTTCATTTTGGCCGTTGTTATTATAGTATCGTGTCTAAAACAGTTGGAACGAGCAGATCAACAATGAAGAACGCTCAAAAAGCTCAAAAGACAAAACTTGCTCCTCGTGTTGTCTCCCCGTCGACCACGACGCAACTTTTGTTTTTCTGGGTCAAAAGGTGCAACCGTTTAAAATCTTCGGTCAGTATTTTTGGTGTTTTTTTTTTTTTTAAAGCTTTTTCACACTTGTCACTTTTTCTCCAAACTTTATGTCATTTATGAAGCTTTTGTCTCTATTACCGATCTTTTTGGCACTTTTTCTGATGTATTTTTGTCATTTTCTTCCAAGTTCTGTCAATTTTTTTGATGTTTGGATCTCTTTTTTCCTACGTTTTACAGTTCTATTATCAATTTTTTACATGCTTTGAAACACCCAATCAAAGAAAATTGTGAACTGATCATTTATTTAAGTGTGAAGAGCGTGTAGTGAACCCTTCCCATGTTTATTTTGTTTACAATATTGGTCAAAGACACCCAAAATTGATATAGAAACTTCTTAAAATTTGGGTCAGATTGACCGAAGACACCAGGAGGCGTGGTGGGTCGTCTAGCGATGCTGCAGGAAAGCCGTGACCTAATGCGACACACACACAGAACGTGGAAGGTGGATTGGTTTCGATTCTCGTCATTGGCTGTTTACCAGAAGACAGATTAGGTTTCAATCTAGAAATGATGGAACAACAGGGCCTAACTATTCACTGGAAAACATCTTAGAAATGAGGGACATAGGGCTAATATTTAGTGAAAACATCCTTAAAATGATGGAACATAGGGCCTAATATTTAGTGAAACATCTTAGAAATGATGGGACATAGGGCCTCTATTTAGTGAAAACAGTCTTAGAAATGAGGACATAGGGCTAATATTAGTGACCATTTAGAATTGAGCTAGGGCCTATATTTAGTGAAAACATCTTAGAATGATGGAACATAGGCCTAATATTTAGTGAAAACATCTTAGAAATGATGGGACAAGGGCCTAATATTTAGTGAAAAAAATCCCATCTTAACATGTGGGGAAATAGGACACGCTCACGTTGCCCTAACACACCTTCAAGATTCGTTAAATATTTCTTACAACATTGCTTGGGTATCACTGAATACACAAGGACAAGAGAGGCTTTTTTGTCTCGAGTCCCCTGGTGGTGGAACAGCTGTGCAGCAGATGTGTTTTGTAAATCTTGTCAGAGTGAAATTTACAGAATGAGCTGGAAGCTAAAGGAGTCCAACGATGCTGAGTTTCAGTTTCATGTGCATGCAGATTTGGACAGCTTTGCTCAGGTGTTGAGTCATGTTTTCCACAGCTCGTTCCTCTTTATCATCACCGGTCGGGTCTGCAGGCGCCCGCCTGTGCTGTTCGCATAATTATCCTGAGTGGGACTCGGGATGAAGCGTTAGCTAAATGTCTATGAATGTGCAAGAAGGGGCCCAGTGGAAGCTTTGGCATTTGTGCTAAAAAAAAAAATTGTTCCAATATTCACTTGTGGTTTTAAGGTTTGGTGGTCACAGGCAGAGCGCGGAGTGAGTCGTTTCACCCCCCACCCGAAGATGGATCTGATTCGCTGCTACGTCTTTTCATTTTCGCCTCCCTCCAAAGCGAGGAGAGCTGCAGGGAAATCTAACGGTGGGACTGAGTGGATTAAGGCGGTGGACTCCCGGAAACAACGCGGCTTAATGACAGCCTCGGTCATCAGTGACAGACGATGATATTTCCAGACTGAGGGGAGTCGACGGCTGTGAGAGAGAGGATGGAAGGAAGGAAGGAAGGAAGGAAGGAAGGAAGGAAGGAGAAGGAAGGAAGGAAGAAGATGATCCAACAACCAATGTAATTTGCAGGAAAACGTCTTTAAACAAGTTATTTAGTCTCCTAGATGAGCAAATTCCTTAAAACTGTTCAGACCAATGGGGGTAAAGGTTGGGGGCGGGGGGGGGGGGTGGGGGTGTAGCAATGGCGGTGGAGGGTGGGGGTGAGGGGGGGTTCAGTACACAGTTTGGTTTGCTTCACATGACACACAACACAAGAGGGAGATGCACACTCTGTTGCTTCATTGAAAGTATAGTTAACATTTCAGATATTACTCATTTGACACTGACTGTTACTATATTTAACAACAATAGCACAAAATATTTTTCACTTCTTTTACTTTAATATCCATACAGATCTATATGCAACACCCATCAGGACTGAGCTCGACGGTTACAGCTATAGTGTGTAGTTTCTAAGCAATGGACAACAATCCCACCCTCTCCTCCACGCAGTTGCTAGTAGCAAGGAGGACACGGAGGATTAAATAAAACATGATGGGTCCAGAAGAGGAAATTATCCACTCCAGTTGTCTGTGAGTTGTGTGGTAGCCTTAATTAGCTTAGTAGCCACGACTTGAATGTGAAGGAAGTCATAATATCAAAAAGTTCCTCCCCCCAAAAAACGCTCCCATAGGTGCGATTGTTCCAAATGTCGCGTGTAAAGAGGTGGTGGGGTGGTGGATGGATCACGCAAACACAGGACTTTCATCCAGGAGACTAAGGTCTATGTCCCCATTAAATAAGTGAACTTTACAGTTAACGGCAAGTTTTGAGCACAGTTCGGCCCAGAATCCCCTTTTCTTAGCCTGTGTGTGGGTTTTTCCCTTCATCCTGGCTCCCTGTGACCCGGTCAAGGCCCATATAATGTATGTTAATGGGCAGATCATGTGTGCGTCACCCATTGGTCTGTGGAGATCTGATATGAGTCGTTGAGTTTTGACGTTATGGCGCAGCCGTCCTGGTTGGGATGCGACAAATTTAGACAAGAGGGAGGAGAGAGGGAGGAGAGAGGGAGGAGAGGAGGGAGGATGCTTACACTCATACATTACGTTACACACTTTCAACTGGCCAATCACATCATAGCCACGCCCTAAAACACTGCCTGCTTATTGTTGATTTTAATATCAACCAGACACATAATTCAAAAATTACTACATCCTCTGTGTTGCGGAAGACTTCAAACTAGCGATTGAGACGATAAATCATTATGGAAATTGACTGAGGTAATAAATCAAGTGAGAAGTGGGTCACTTTCTCATAGACTTCTACAGAAATTAGACCATCCTTTGCAACCGCAAAACCCTCCTGGAACTTCCGTACTCCGTATGTCAGTGAGCTTCGCCAAACCGATGCTTTGACCCTTAATGTTACAGTTTAAGGTCATGCTCGTCTGTTCCTGGGACATGGTCCTGGTTTCACTCTATCCTGGCTCCTTACGACCAACACCATGCATGTTGCTGTTCTGCACTCTGGTCAGGGTTTCCCTCTATCCTGGTCCTTATGACCAAACATGCCTTGCGTTCTTGCACTTGGCAGGTTTTCCCTGCTATCCTGGCTCCTTATGACCAACCATGCCTTTGCTGTTCTAGCACTCTGGTCCAGGTTTTCCCTCTATCCTGGCTCTTATGACCAACCATGCCTTTGCGTTCTTACACTCTGGTCCGGTTTTCCCTCTATCTGGCTCCTTATGACGATCATGCCTTTGTGTGTTGTACACTCTGGTCCGGTTTTCCCTCATCTGGACCTTATGACCACATGCCTTTGCTGTCGTACTCTGGTCCGGGTTTTCCCTCTTCCTGGCTCCTTATGGACCAATCAGGCCTTGTGCTCTGGTCTTGCTCTCTGGTCCGGGTTGTTCCTCTAATTCCCACTTAATTTCTAAAAGCACATTTACAAACAACCGTTTGAACCAAGTGCTCGACATGACATGGAACAATAAATTGAAGGAATAAAAAATGTTGTTTTTAGTCGGGATTAAAACCAGAAGGCCGTAAGGGCCAGTCTGCATGTAGAGGCAACTCATTCCACAGTTACGGGCCAGTCTGACAGGGAAGAGGCAACTCATTCCACAGTCTCGGGGCAGTCTAGTCTGACATGTGAGGCGACTATTCCACAGTCTCGGGGTCAGTCTGACAGAAAGAGGCAACTCATTCCCACAGTCTCGGGGCCAGTCGGACAGAGAGCAACTCATGGAATGAGTTGCCTCTTCCTGTCAGACTGGCCCCGAGACTGTGGAATGAGTTGCCTCTACATGTCAGACTGGCCCTTCGGCCTTCTGGTTTTTAAATCACGACTAAAAACACATTTTTATTCCTTCAATTTATTGTTCCATGTCATTGTCGAGCACTTTGGTCAACCGGGTTGTTTTTAAATGTGCTTTAGAAATTAAGTGGGAATTAAGAGGAAAACCCGGACCAGAGAGCAAGAACAGCAAAGGCATGATTGGTCATAAGGAGCCAGATAGAGGGAAAACCCGGACCAGAGTGTAAGAACAGCAAAGGCATGGTTGGTCATAAGGAGCCAGGATAGAGGGAAAACCCGGACCAGAGTGCAAGAACAGCAAAGGCATGATCGGTCATAAGGAGCCAGATAGAGGGAAACCGGACCAAGTGTAGAACGCAAAGGCATGGTTGGTCATAAGAGCCAGGATAGAGGGAAAACCCGGACCAGAGTGTCTAGAACAGCAAAGGCATGGTTGGTCATAAGGAGCCAGGATACGAGGGAAAACCTGACCAAGTGCAAGAACGCAAGGCATGTTTGGTCAAAGGACCAGGATAGGGGAAACCCGACCAGAGTGCAAGAACAGCAAATGCAGGGTTGGTCGTAAGGAGCCAGGATAGAGTGAAACCAGGACCATAGTCCCAGGAACAGACGGCATGACCTTAAACTGTAACATTAAGGCAAAGCATCGGTTTGGCGAAGTACTACATACGGAGTACGGAAGTTCCAGGAGGTTTTGCGGTTGCAAAGGAGTCTATCTGTAAAGTCTATGAGAAAGTGACCCACTTCTCCTTGATTTATTACCTCAGTCAACTTTCCATAATGATTTATCGTCTCAATCGCTAGTTTGAAGTCTTCCGCAACACAGAAGGATGTAGTAATTTTTTGAATTATGTGTCTGGTTGATATTAAAATCAACAATAAGCAGGCAGTGTTTTAGGGCGTGGCTATGATGTGATTGGCCAGTTGAAAGTGTGTAACGTAATGTAGAGTGTAAGCATCCTCCCTCTCTCCTCCCTCTCTCCTCCCTCTCTCCTCCCTCTTGTCTAAATTTGTCCATCCCAACCAGGACGGCTGCGCCATAAGCAAAACTCAACGACTCATATCGATCTCCACAGACCAATGGGTGACGTCACACATGATCTGCCCATTAACAGTACATTATATGGGCTCTGACCGGGTCACAGGAGCCAGGATGAAGGGAAAAACCCTACACACAGGCTAGAAAAGGGGATTCTGGGCCGAACTGTGCTCAAAACTTGCCGTTAACTGGTAAACGTTCACTTATTTAAGGGACATAGACCTTAGTCCCTGGTGAAAGTCCTGTGTTTGCGTGATCCATCCACCACCCCAACCCACCTCTTTACACGCGGACTTTGGACAATCGCACCTATGGGAGCGTTTTTTGGGGGGAGGAACTTTTTGATATTATGACTTCCTTCACATTCAAGTCGTGACTACTAAGCTAATTAAGGCTACCACACAACTCACAGACAACTGGAGTGGATAATTTCCTCTTCTGGACCCATCATGTTTTATTTAATCCTCCGTGTCCTCCTTGCTACTAGCAACTGCGTGGAGGAGAGGGTGGGATTGTTGTCCATTGCTTAGAAACTACACACTATAGCTGTAACCGTCGAGCTCAGTCCTGATGGGTGTTGCATATAGATCTGTATGTGATATTAAAGTAAAAGAAGTGAAAAATATTTTGTGCTATTGTTGTTAAATATAGTAACAGTCAGTGTCAAATGAGTAATATCTGAAATGTTAACTATACTTTCAATGAAGCAACAGGTGTGCATGTCCCTCTTGTGTTGTGTGTCATGTGAAGCAAACCAAACTTGTACTGAACCCCCCCTCACCCCCACCCTCCACCGCCATTGCTACACCCCCACCCCCCCCCCCCGCCCCCAACCTTTACCCCCATTGGTCTGAACAGTTTTAAGGAATTTGCTCATCTAGGAGACTAAATAACTTGTTTAAAGACGTTTTCCTGCAAATTACATTGGTTGTTGGATCATCTTCTTCCTTCCTTCCTTCTCCTTCCTTCCTTCCTTCCTTCCTTCCTTCCTTCCTTCCTCCTCTCTCTCACAGCCGTCGACTCCCCTCAGTCTGGAAATATCATCGTCTGTCACTGATGACCGAGGCTGTCATTAAGCCGCGTTGTTTCCGGGAGTCCACCGCCTTAATCCCTCAGTCCCACCGTTAGATTTCCCTGCAGCTCTCCTCGCTTTGGAGGGAGGCGAAAATGAAAAGACGAGCAGCGAATCAGATCCATCTTCGGGTGGGGGGTGAAACGACTCACTCCGCGCTCTGCCTGTGACCACCAAACCTTAAAACCACAAGTGAATATTGGAACAATTTTTTTTTTTAGCACAAATGCCAAAGCTTCCACTGGGCCCCTTCTTGCACATTCATAGACATTTAGCTAACGCTTCATCCCGAGTCCCACTCAGGATAATTATGCGAACAGCAAGGCGGGCGGCCTGCAGACCCGACCGGTGATGATAAAGAGGAACGAGCTGTGGAAAACATGACTCAACACCTGAGCAAAGCTGTCCAAATCTGCATGCACATGAAACTGAAACTCAGCATCGTTGGACTCCTTTAGCTTCCAGCTCATTCTGTAAATTTCACTCTGACAAGATTTACAAAACACATCTGCTGCACAGCTGTTCCACCACCAGGGGACTCGAGACAAAAAAGCCTCTCTTGTCCTTGTGTATTCAGTGATACCCAAGCAATGTTGTAAGAAATATTTAACGAATCTTGAAGGTGTGTTAGGGCAACGTGAGCGTGTCCTATTTCCCCACATGTTAAATGGGATTTTTTTCACTAAATATTAGGCCCTTGTCCCATCATTTCTAAGATGTTTTCACTAAATATTAGGCCTATGTTCCATCATTCTAAGATGTTTTCACTAAATATAGGCCCTAGCTCAATTCTAAATGGTCACTAATATTAGCCCTATGTCCTCATTTCTAAGACTGTTTTCACTAAATAGAGGCCCTATGTCCCATCATTTCTAAGATGTTTCACTAAATATTAGGCCCTATGTTCCATCATTTTAAGGATGTTTTCACTAAATATTAGCCCTATGTCCCTCATTTCTAAGATGTTTTCCAGTGAATAGTTAGGCCCTGTTGTTCCATCATTTCTAGATTGAAACCTAATCTGTCTTCTGGTAAACAGCCATGACGAGAATCGAAACCAATCCACCTTCCACGTTCTGTGTGTGTGTCGCATTAGGTCACGGCTTTCCTGCAGCATCGCTAGACGACCCACCACGCCTCCTGGTGTCTTCGGTCAATCTGACCCAAATTTTAAGAAGTTTCTATATCAATTTTGGCTGTCTTTGACCAATCTTGTAAACAAAATAAACATGGGAAGGGTTCACTACACGCTCTTCACACTTAAATAAATGATCAGTTCACAATTTTCTTTGATTGGGTGTTTCAAAGCATGTAAAAAATTGATAATAGAACTGTAAAACGTAGGAAAAAAGAGATCCAAACATCAAAAAAATTGACAGAACTTGGAAGAAAATGACAAAAGTACATCAGAAAAAGTGCCAAAAAGATCGGTAATAGAGACAAAAGCTTCATAAATGCATAAAGTTTGGAGAAAAAGTGACAAGTGTGAAAAAGCTTTAAAAAAAAAAAAAACACCAAAAATACTGACCGAAGATTTTAAACGGTTGCACCTTTTGACCCAGAAAAACAAAAGTTGCGTCGTGGTCGACGGGGAGACAACACGAGGAGCAAGTTTTGTCTTTTGAGCTTTTTGAGCGTTCTTCATTGTTGATCTGCTCGTTCCAACTGTTTTAGACACGATACTATAATAACAACGGCCAAAATGAAATTGCATTTTTTTTTTATTTGAAAAACGTGACATTTTCTTGGCAAACACGTGCAACCTCAATCCTCCACAAACCACAAAGGAAACACTGCTTGGTCCTTTATTGCAGTATTACATTGCTCAGATGTCACTTTCAACCGTGGACAGACTGAGATTGACGACGTCGTGGATTTTTAGAGAAACATCTAAACCACGGGTGTCAAAAGTCACATCTAGTTCATGGGCCACATGACCCTAATTGGATCTGCAAGTGGGCCGAACAGTAACCCCTCCAAAAGAACAAAAACTCATCGGCCACGAGTTTCCTGTCAGTTTGATGTTGGCAAATGCAATTGCTTCTGATACGCAGCTTTAAGGCCATTGTAGAAGAAAGTACTGTTCAACACACCCAGGAGAGAGGGGTACTTCTGGGAAACACCAGATTGTCTAAGATTTTTTAAAGTGTCAAACATTTGCAAAAAAAAAAACAGAAACCCATTCTCGTAGGAGATTAAAGTCTACCTTTGGAATTAGAAGGAAGTTATTACTCTGCAATGTTCCACTTTCAAGGCATTCCAGTTTGGGCCCGTATTGGACCCTTTGGGGGGCCGGGTCTGGCCCACTGGGCCATATGTGTACACTATCCGGATATAACCACACAACGTCGCCAGACACCGCCTACCAAGAGCTAAGCCTGAGCCTGTAGCCTGGGTCTGGGTCTGGCCTGGGTTGCTGGTCTGGTCTTGATCCCAGGTTTCTATCGACAAGGAAGTTTTTCCTCATCACGTCGCCTGTTGCTTGCTATGGAGGAAACGTACTAGGACCGTTGGGGTCCTTGTCAATTATGGAGTGTGGTCTAGACCTGCTCTATCTGTAACAGGGTCTCTCGAATAACTCTTGTTATTGATTGATAGCTATAAATAAAATTGAATCAAATTAAACCAAACAGGCACGCTTGGACCAGTGTTTTCACACCAGTTTCTGTGGTGAGGATCAGAGGTTGAACTGGATTCAACCGTTGCACTCTGGGTTTTTCTGTTGTATGTTATCGCTGTGGATCAGTGCTAGCAGTGCAGCTCCTGTGTTTGAGCTGCTGCTATCTGTCTGCGGCACATCCGGATTTTTTTTTTTTTTACCCCTTATCTTCCAGGTCGTCTCCCGTCTTTTTTCCATCAATCTACACTATTTCTTCCCAGATACCCTCCGTTGTTCAGGTGGACAAGGCAGTAATGAGATTAGTGAATGGTGGTGAGGGAAGTCCTGGCCGAGATTCTTGCGGGGCTTTCACATGATTTAATTTTTACTTTTTGTGGTGACATTCATGGCGAGGGGGAGAAGACAAAAGGCAGTAACAAGCCATCCTCTGTCCGGATCCCGTTGCCATTCACCCGCGTCCTCTTTGTGAGCCACGAAAGACTCAGACAGAATCCAATTTCACGACACCATTACAAATAAATAAAAATTAAAACATGGTGAACGCTTTCGACCTCGGGCCGCCGTGGACTCTGGGACGACATTTACCATCCAGCAAAGTGCACGCACATAAGATTTGTGCCGTTCATGAATAACGCACAATACACTAAATACGCAGATAGCATGAATTATTTCAAATGCTCCGCTACCTATGTAGGGTGCGGCAAAGTGGCAAGGCTACCAAGCTACTGACAAGAACTCACCACGGGGGAAAAAATACGCTCAAAAACTCCGTGGGCTCCTGCACATCACTTTCAGTTAATGCGAAGTAGCTGAGTGTGTGTTCTTCCGGAGCATGACCGTTAATTTGTACATGACACCCGTCGGCTGGATTGTAGCTTCCGCGGGTCTTTCTGTGTGTGTGTCTCCATGTTTATGTGCGCTCATTAGGGTCCGTTTTTCCATGAAGATTGTGATGTTAATTGTTTTCATCATTTCATGCACTTAATACATTGCTCCACACACCTGTTTTTCCTACGGAGCACTGTAGCCCCTAGCCTGAGTCCACTCTGTCCATGCCTCAATACTGGCCATCTTGTCTCAAGGCCATTAGCCTGGCTCTACCAGATCTGGTCCATTAGCTCCTGGTCCTACAGACTCTGTCATAGCGCCCTACAGCTTGTCCTACCGAGACTCTGGTCCATTAGCCTGGCGCTACCGACTCTGGTACATATCGCCCGGGTTCGCAACCAACACTGTCTAAGAATGGCACGTCCGTACAAGACTCTGAATGTTCCTACACACGGACTCAGATCGGCCTACCCGATTGGCA
Source organism: Etheostoma spectabile (assembly GCF_008692095.1). Lineage (NCBI taxonomy): Eukaryota > Metazoa > Chordata > Actinopteri > Perciformes > Percidae > Etheostoma > Etheostoma spectabile. Next base: position 3,018,095 of record NC_045742.1, read on the forward strand.
TGCCTTTGTCCTAACCAGGACTCTGGGTACATAAGCCGGTCCTTACCACCTCATGGTCCTACCAACTTCTGGTCCATTAGCTGGTCCTAAGCCCTCTGGCTACATTAGCCCGGCTACTACCAACCTCTGGACCTCAGACTCTGCGTCTACCAGACTATGGAATCATTATCCGGTCTAACCAACTGATACATTAGTCGATCCTACCATACTCTTGGGTACATTAGCCTGGACCTACAGACTCTGGTCCCACCAGACTATGCCCTACCAGACTATGATCCTACCAGATCTGGTCCATTAGCCCGGTCCTACCGCATATAGGATCCTACCACGTCTCTGGTCCCTTAGCGCGTCCTACCAGACTCTGGTCCTACCGACTCTGGTCTATGTAGCCGGGTCCTACCAGGACCTAAAAGTGTTGTTGAAATAGTATTGAGTAACAAGTTGACTGTCCAGTCTGTGATTATCATCAACATCTTCTTTAATTTTAGTTCCCCTCATAATTCCCTAATTTCTGCCTGTCTAACTCAAACATGTAGGTATATTATCATAAATGAGGTTATGACCATAAATTCCAAAATAACTGTGAAACTAAAGTTGTAATTTGGTGTACGTAGTGTAAAAATGGTTAGAAAAGTGACACAAACATTGATACGAAACACGTCACAAAATTGTTTGTATTTCAATTTGACGAGAAGACAACACGAGGGTATAACACTCACATTGGGTCAAATTAACCCGTTTTCCAGTAAAAAAAAAACAAATCTCACCCCCCAAAAACACATGTCACAATAAGTGCTAACAAAAGCAACAACCATTTTTTGTTGTCCGAGGTTTACACCACAAGCGCTGTAAGTGGTAAGAAGTGCCCGATCATATGAACCCTCCGATCACTGAATTGTTACTGTTTAGGAAAAACCATACAGAAATTGGTTTTTTCATGAACTGACTGAGTTCGTCTGTCAGAAGAGAGAGAACTGAATTATTTGGACCTGGTATTTATACAAAAGCTGATCCTCCTGACTACATTTCTGCTAAAAATTACCGAATAAATTGGCGACAGCTCTCCAGACACGCAGTTTAATCTCCGGTTACCTGCTGTCCACATGAAAGCCCGCCCCCCCCCATACAAAATACTCTCACCCACAAGGCCCTATTGTGCAAACTGCCACTTAACACTCCAACAGAGCGGTCTCTTCTATTTGCTCGCTCGTGTATTTTCATCCAATCTGAAAGCGGAGCTGGCCTGGCGCCTATAAAAGACGGCCGTTCGCCAGCAATCACGTCGGACTCTGGCGTCGCTCTGAGGCGAGTCTTGTCCGTCCGTGTGTCCCTCCGCTGCAAACATCGCCCGATGGCTACGACCGGCCTCCGTTCAGGGACAACCGGGCTGTGGGGGGGATTGTTGATTGCGCTGGTGTGATGAGGAGGGAGGTCCGCGGACACCACGGCTCGCCAGATGATGCCACTGCTGGAGGGAAAAACTGCGCCGTCACTGGGAAGATGGATTGCCTCTATGGGTGCATGCTTCCGATAACATTGAAATCCATTGCATTAGTCCTGCCATCGTGCCTGTGTTCAAAGCCTGAAACACAAAGAGGCATGGGAAGACAAATTGGGCGAGATTGGGGTGGGGGTGGGGGGGGGGGACGCTCGTGCTGCTGTTATGTTCTTGGAAATCATTCGAACACTGAGTATTTTGTATTATTCCAATTTGACTTAAAAGCGTTCCAAATGGGTCCCCTCTTCATGTGTGATCAAACGTTCAATAATGTCAAGCGTAATTCCAAGAGTACAACAACAAGTTTCGAGAGTGTAATTACCTGTTCCATTGAATAATTGGCCACGGGTCACAAGGATGTCCTTTTACATTATTCCCATTTCCATCGTAAGAACACCGTGAACCACAAAGAAAATAAACACAGAAAATACAATGAAGTCACATATACTTCATACGTCTATTTCCAGTTCTCTAAACCTTGTGTGTGTCCTTGGGTTCAATTTGAGCCGTTCAAGGTTTGTTTTTATCAGACATAATAGATTTTTTTTCTTTCAACAAATTGCCCGAATAATACACCGGATGATTCTATAAACACATTCGTTCAGGTGTCATTAATGATACTTTCATTAGTATTTAGGATTGATGAATTTTTTTTTTTTTTTTTAATGGTTTCCAAACAGTATCCGGGACTAAACTTTGACATCTTAAAAACCCATCTGAGACAACTCATACGTCCTCCTTATCTCAACTAGTAGTCAAAATAATTCATAATTTCTGTCGCTGTAATTAAAAACGTACATATAAATTGGATCATAATGTAGGTTTGTTGACGCATGAATTCCAAAAATAAGTTTAAAACCTTTTACTAAACAGTAGGTTTTATAATTAACGCGCCAACCAGCTGGAAACAATGAGAATAAACAGAAAAAAACCGACCAAAAACTTGGAAAAGCTCAAAAAAAAAATCAATTTTGACCTGAAGGACAAGGTCGATGGTTAACGGAAGACAACATGTTTAATGTAAACATCTTATTACATTATCGCTTTTTAAACTTATTTATTTACATTTTAAACGTTTTTTAATTACACGTATGATGCACACACAAAAGGGAATTGTTACAAAATGATATGGACAAACGTGTAAATCTTAACAGCCTCTCCCTCAGACCAGTTACCAGAGAGTTGTGCCAAATATATGTTCAATCTGTCTCAAAAAAAAAATGAAAATCATCACACTTTCCTTCAGTGGAGAAAACTCAAGTCGCTCGGGGAGATGGGGAAGTCAACATGTGACTTTTTGAATGAACACATGTGTGATATTTTACACAAAACTGCGCCGGATGTCCCATATTGTCTCTCATTTAGGTCGTTTTACGTCCCACACCCTGATGTCTGCTAACCCTAAACTAAGTATTATGTTGCCTAAATAACTACTTTGTTTCACAACGTGGTGTACATGCAACGTTTGCTTTTTGGCCACCAAACACTTATGTCACGTTGAGGCTGAGTGGAATAAACTCTAATTATCCTGATGGGGTAGCTGATCGCTAAAAACACACTCAAAAGCGCTAAGATGTTGTGTGTTTTTCGAAGATGTTGTTATGAATTGAATAAATAGTGACAAGACAAATCTTAAGTCCGTTTAATTTCTGTCCTTACGCTGAACGTGTTCCTGATTTTGCTTAAAACAATCCTCCAATCTAACTCTTGAAAAAAGTATAATAATTACAAAGTATAAATTTAGATGACACAGACTGTTGGTGCATCTTTAACCCTATCTCTCTCAACAACGCGAGCCTTTAGGCTGTAAATTTTACAGTACTAGCTTTAAAAAGCATTGATTTCTTGTGCCTTTTAATAATATCCAAGAAAAAAAAGTTAATCTCAATGAAAACACCTGATTAAGTACTTAATACATGAACGATTGATTGTGTATGGCTATTGCTTCCAAAGCACTTGCTTTTGCAAATAAGGCATGGAAGCTGTAAATTTTGGTCTAATTGCCCTTACAAATGATACAGGAGTATATCCCAAATTTGTCCGAGTAAGTAAAACATACTTACTATACAAGCAACACATTTTTATTCACAAACCTTAGTTACAAATATGTGGTAAAATGATTTTAAGATCCGAAACATGTGTCACTTTAAGGATATTTATTTTTAGACCTAGATCAAGTGTGTACTGTGTAAGAACAAAACTGGTGTGCTCAGAAATTCGTCCCTTTCTCATGACCTAATATTAGTGTAAATGTTTGCTAGGCTGTTCTTTTAACTAGATTCGGGTCTCCATGCTTCCATTCTTTTTGCTATGGTTTTTGCTTCAAGCTGGCGTGAAGCGTTCATAGTTGTGCAAGCACATCTTCCTCGATTTTTACTCTTGGAGACAAAGCAAATCATTATGGTTAACTATCAATTTCTCTATCTTAATATCTAGCATCAGAGTCTGTGCCCAACAGGCAGTACACAGACACACACTGGCGTTGTTTCCACTGCTGGTGTAACGTGGCTCCCCTCGGGCTTGGTCTCGGCACCGGCTGCGGCTCGCCTCGGCCCATTCTATGTTCGTTTTCCATTGCAAAGTTGCGTAATAAAA
>NC_045742.1:3022212-3022612 GCF_008692095.1 Etheostoma spectabile
AATGCATGGTTGGTCGTAAGGAGCCAGGATAGAGTGAAAACCAGGACCAGAGTCCAGGAACAGACGAGGCATGACCTTAAACTGTAACAATTAAGGGACAAAGCATCCGGTTTGGCGAAGTACTACAAATACGGAAGTACGGAAGTTCCAGGAGGGTTTTGCGGTTGCAAAAGGAGGTCTATTTCTGTAGAAGTCTATGAGAAAGTGACCCACTTCTCACTTGATTTATTACCTCAGTCTGCGGTTGCCAAAAGGAGGGCATATTCTGTAGAAGTCTATGAGAAAGTGACCCACTTCTCACTTGATTTATTACCTCAGTCAACATTTCCATAATGAGTTTATCGTCTCAATCGCTAGTTTGAAGTCTTCCGCAACACAGAAGGATGTTAGTTTTGTGACT
>NC_045742.1:3022637-3022749 GCF_008692095.1 Etheostoma spectabile
TTGAATTATGGTCTTGTTGATATTAAAATCAACAATAAAGCAGGCAGTGTTTTAGGGCCTGGCTATGATGTGATTGGCAGTGAAAGTGTGTAACGTAATGTAGAGTGTAAGC
>NC_045742.1:3022797-3024996 GCF_008692095.1 Etheostoma spectabile
CCTCCCTCTTGTCTAAAATTGTCCCATCCCCAACCAGGACGGCTGCGCCCATAACGGCAAACTCAACGACTCATATCAGATCTCCACAGACCAATGGGTGACGTCACACATGATCTGCCCATTAACATACATTATATGGGCATGACCGGTCACAGGGAGCCAGGATAGAGGGAAAACCCGGACACAGGCTAAGAAGAGGGGATTCTGGGCCGAACTGTGCTCAAAAACTTGCCGTTTACTGTAAACGTTCACTTATTTAAGGGGACATAGACCTTAGTCTCCTGAGTGAAAGTCCTGTGTTTGCGTGATCCATCCACCACCCCAACCCACCTCTTTACACGCGACATTTGGAACAATCGACCTATGGGAGCGTTTTTTGGGGGGAGGAACTTTTTGATATTAATGAACGTCCGTCACATTCAAGTCGTTGCTACTAAGCTAATTAAGGCTACCACACAACTCACAGACAACTGGAGTGGAGATAATTTCCTCTTCTGAAGAGCCCATCATGTTTTATTTAATCCTCCGTGTCCTCCTTGGCTACTAGCAACTGCGTGGAGGAGAGGGTGGGATTGTTGTCATTGCTTAGAAACTACACACTATAGCTGTAACCGTCGAGATCAGTCCTGATGGGGTTGCATATAGATCTGTATGAGATATAAAAGTAAAAGAAGTGAAAAAATATTTTGTGCTATTGTTGTTGTCAAATGAGTGTATATCTGAAAATGTTGAACTATACCTTTCAATGAAGCAACAGGAGTGTGCATGTCTCCTCTTGTGTTGTGTGTCATGTGAAGCAAAACCAATACTGTACCTGAACCCCCCCCATCCCCCCACCCTCCACCGCCATTGCTTTAAAAAAAAAAAAACCTGAGCTGTTTAAGAACTACTTGTTCTGACATTTCACGGTCAAAACCTCAACCTCGTTTTTAGTTTACAAAGGCAGAAATATGAATTATTTTGCCAATTTTAAGACAGTGGATCGTTGAGTGGATGGATCTCAGATGGTGGATGTGCAAGTTTTGTCCAGCAATTCAAAGCTATAAGATTAAATAAAAACACCCCAAACATTCAATTTTAGCCAAAGATGTTGTATGAACATCCATGTTATTTTTGGGCAATTGGTGGAACAAAATCCATTTCTTCTGATTTAAAAAAACTTTGAAACGGGTCAGTTTTTGACCCGAGGAATCAACAAGGTCAGGCAACCTGCTCGTGAAAAAGGCCTGACAAAGTTTCCCTCCCGATCAAGACGAGATATTTGCATTTACTCCTGTGCTAAAATTGCCAAAATCTCAAACACTAACAGAAGATGTGTACTGAAGTTGATGACAAATCCCGTCCTCAGTTGCTCTGCTTTGTGCCGCCTGTCAGATGAACTCTTCCTGCATGATTTATCATCGAATGGTCTGCGTTTTTTTCTCATTTTGGTGTGACCTCTGTGTAACTCACCCGCTCTTCCAGTGCCAGATTTCATTTCACAACCAGGTGCACTGAGCGACGTAGAAATTCACTTTCAGTGAAAGAAAACAGCCCACCAACTAATTCAGCAGTGCATAAACACTTATACATATGGACCGACGTCTAACGCGACTGCTGTTAGAGAGGGTGTGTTTTTTTTGTTGTTTTTCACGGACCAGCAGCGCAAAAGGGCTTGGCTCTCAGGTTATGTTTCGTCTTACGGGGCCGGTGGTGCATCAAAGATCAGGTAGCTGGGGGGGGGGACAGTTTCCCCAAATCCAGGCAGTCCAATTCACCACGGATGAAGGGACTCCGCGGGGGGGTTCAACATCAACCGACCGAGATGTACGTCTGTCGGTCGACTGACAAACAAACCAGGACGTACCGCTGATGTCTCCTGAGTGACGATACACCCGACTGGAGCTCCTCAAAGCTATGTCTTAACTTATCATGGGTGTGTGACGGGACCGATTACGTATGTATTATGCATGCATTCATGTACTCATGTACCCCACACAACACAACCACACACAAACACCCAAAACACACCACACACACACACATTGTTCGAAAGAGGAGAAAACCTTTCATTGATTACTGCCTGCAGCTTTTCGATCTACATCTGTAGCCTTAATATGTATGATTAACATTCAACACACTGACGCGGTCTCCATGTTGAGACGATTCGGGACGGACAAATGAGCAACGGGCGGGTGTAAAAATGGATAGTGATTTAAA
>NC_045742.1:3025021-3025823 GCF_008692095.1 Etheostoma spectabile
TTCCTTCCTTCCTTCCTTCCTTCCTTCCTTCCTTCCTTCCTTCCTTCCTCTCTCTCAGCCGTCGGACTCCCCTCAGTCTTGGAAATAATCATCGTCTGTCACTGATGACCGAGGCGTCATTAAGCCGCGTGTTTTCCGGGGAGATTCCCCGCCGTTAATTCCATCAGTCACACCGTTAGATTTCCCTGCAGCTCTCCTCGCTTTGGAGGAGGCGAAATGAAAAGAAGGTAGCAGCGAATCAGATTCCATCTTCGGGTGGGGGGGGGAAACGACTCCGGCGCTCTGCTGTGACCACCAAACCTTAAAACCACAAAGTGAATATTGGAACAAATTTTTTTTTTTTAGCACAAATGCCAAAGCTTCCACGGGCCTCTCTTTGCACATTTCATAGACATTTAGCTAACTGCTTCATCCCGAGTCCCACTCAGGATAATTAATGCGAACAGCAGAGGCGGGCTCCTGCAGACCCGACCGATGATTGATAAAGAGGAACGAGCTGTGGAAAACATGACTCAACACCTGAGCAAAGCTGTCCAAATCTGCATGCACATGAAACTGAAACTCAGCACTCGTTGGACTCCTTTAGCTTCCAGCTCAGTCTGTAAATTTCACCTGACAAGATTTTACAAAACACATCTGGCTGCACAGCTGTTCCACCACCAGGACTCGAGACAAAAAAGCATCTCTTGTCCTTGTGTATTCAGTGATAAACCAAGTCATGTTGTAAGAAATATTTAACGAAGCTTGAAAGGTGTGTTAGGGCAACGTGAGCGTGCCTATTTCCCCACATTTCTAAGATGTT
>NC_045742.1:3025848-3044771 GCF_008692095.1 Etheostoma spectabile
AAATATGGACAGAGGCCTAATATTTATTGAAACATCTATAATGATTGGACTATGGCCTAATATTTTTTAAAACATCTTGAAATGATGGAATAGGGCCTATATTTAGTGAAAACATCTTGAATGATGAACTAGGCCTACATATTAGTGGAAAACTCTTAGAAATGATGGGACATAGGGCTAATATTAGTGAAAACCATCTTATCAATGTGGAAATATGACAACGCTCACCTTGCCCTAGACACACCTGTCAATCTTCGTTAAATATTTCTTAGGAACATTACTTGGTTATCACTGATACACAAGGACAAAAGAGATGCTTTTTTGTCTCGAGTCCTGGTGTGGAACAGCTGTTGCAGCAGATGTTTTTTGTCCAAATCTTGTCAGTGAAATTTACAGACGAGGCTGGAAGCTAAAGGAGTCCAACGTGCTGAGTTTCCGTTTCATGTGCAATTCAGATTTGGCAGCTTTGCTCATGTGATCTGGGTTTCCACAGCTCTTTCCTCTTTATCATCATCCGTTCGGGTCTGCAGGACCCGCCTCTGCTGTTCGCAAAGTATCCTGAGGTGGACCGGAGAGCGTTAGCTAAAATGTCTATGAAATGTGCAAAGGAGGCCCGTGGAAGCTTTGGCATTTGTGCTAAAAAAAATTTTTCCAATATTCACTTTGGTGGTTTTAAAGGTTTGGGTGCACAGGGCAGAGCGCGGAGTTCGTTTCCCCCCCCACCCGAAGTGGAATCTGATTCGCTGCTACAGTTCTTTCATATTTCGCCTCCCTCTGACAGCGGGCACTGCAGGGACATCTAACGGTGTACTGATGGAATTCACGGCGGAATCTCCCCGGAACAACCGCGGCTTAATGACTACCTCGGTCATCAGTGACAGACGAGAATTATTTCCAATACTGAGGGGGTCCGACGGCTGAGAGAGAGGAAGGCTGGAAGGAAGGAAGGAAGGAAGGAAGAAGGAAGGAAGGAAGGAAGGAAGGAAGAAATGATCCACAACCCTTTATTTTGTCAGTAAAACCGTCTTAAACAGTTATTTATCCTCCTAGATGACAAATTCCTTAAACTGTTCAACCAATGGGTGTAAGGTTGGGGGGTCAATGGGGGGTTGGGGGTACAATGGCGTTGGAGTTGGGGTGATGTGGGGGTTCAGGTACACAGTATTGGTTTTGCTTCAACCTTACCACAACACTAAGAGGAGACCTGCACACTCCTGTTTGCTTCATCATTGAAAGGTATAGTTCACAGTTTCAGATATACACTCTTTGACACTGCTTGGTACTATATGTAACAACAATACACAACCATTTTTTCACATTCTTTACTTTTATATCTCATACAGATCTATCTGCAGACCCCATCAGGACGGATCTCGCGCGGTTCAGCTATAGTGTGTAGGTTCTAACAATGACAACACCCATCCCTCTCCTCCACAGCCGTTTCTAGAGCCCACGGAGGCCACGGAGGATTATAAACATGATGGCCTTCAGAAGAGGAATTATCTCCACTCCATTTGTCTGTGAGTTGGTGGTAGCCTTAAGTAGCTTAGTATCAACGCCGTGAATGTGACGGACGTCATTTAATAAAATCAAAGTTCCTCCCCCAAAGAACCTCCCATAGGCGCTTGTTCCAAATGTCGCGTGTAAAGAGGTGGGTTGGGGTGGTGGATGTATCACGCAAACCCGGACTTTCACTCAGGAGCCTAAGGTCTAGTCCCTTAAATAAGAACGTTTGCGTAACGGCCCATTTTTTGAGCACCATTCGGCCCAGAATCCCCTCTTCTTAGCCTGTTGTCCGGGTTTTTCCCCGCATCCTGCTCCCTGTGACCCGGTCCATGCCCATATAATGTCTGTTAATGGGCGATCAGTGTCGTCACCATTTGTCTGTGAGATCTATATAATTCCGTTGCTTTTGCCTTATGGCGCAGCCGTCCTGGTTGGGATGGAACAATTTTTAGACAAGAAGTGAGGATAAGAGGGAGGAGAGAGGTAGGAGAGAGGGAGGATTGCTTCACCTACATTACGTTACACACTTTACACTGGCCAATCACATCATAAAGCCACGCCCTAAAAACCCGCCTGCTTGATTGTTGATTTAATATCACAGACCATAATTCAAAAACTAAACACTCCTTCTGTTTGCGGAAGACTCAACTAGCGATTGAGACGATAAAACTCATTATGGAAATTTGACTGAGGTAATAAATCAAGTGATAATTGGGGTCCTTTCCTCAAGACTTTCTACAGATAGACCTCCGTGTTGCAACCGCAAACCTCCTTGAACTTTCCGTACTCCGTATTTGTATAGCTCGCCAAACCGATGCTTGCCCTTAATTGTTACGTTTAAGGTCTGCCGTCTGTTCCTGGGAACTCGGGTCCTGGTTTTCACTCATCCTTGCTCCTTACGACCAACCATGGCATTGCTGTTCTGGCACTTCTGGTCCGGTTTTCCTTATCCCTGGCTCCTTATGACCAACCATGTCCTTTGCTGTTCTGCACTCTGGTCCAGGTTTCCCTCTACCTGGCTCCTTATGCAACCATGCCTTTCTTCTTACACTCTTGTCCGGGTTTTCCCTCTATCCTGGGCTCCTTATGGACCACCAGCCTTTGGCTGTTCTTACACTCATGGTCGCTGGTTTTTCCCGTCTCTCTGGCTCCTTATGACCGCCATGCCTTTGCTGTTCTTTTTCACTCTGTCCGGGTTTTCCCTCTAGCCTGCTCCTTATTACAACCATGTCCTTTGTCTGTGTCTTACCTCTGGTCCAGGTTTTCCCTCTATCTGCCTCCTCCTTATGACCACTCATGCCTTTGCTGTTCTTTGCTCTCTGGTCCGGTTTTCCTCTAATTCCCACTTAATTTCTAAGCACATTTAAAAACAACCCGTTTGAACCAAGCTCGACATGACATGGAACATAAATTGAGGAATACCAAGGTGTTTTTAGTCGTGATTTAAAAACCAGAAGGCCGAAGGGCAGTCCTGACATTTAGAGGCAACTCATTCCGTTTCCACATTCTCGGCCAGTCTGACAGGGAAGACAACTCATTCCCAGTCTCGGGCCAGTCTGACAGGTATAGGACTCTTTCCCCAGTCTCGGGGGTCAGTCTGTGACAGAAAGAGGCAACTCATTCCCAGTCCTCGGGCCAGTCTACAGGAAGAGCAACTCATTCCACAGTCCTCGGGCCAGTCTGACAGAAGAGCAACTCTTCCACAGTCTCGTCGGGTTCTTCTGCTTGAGAAAAGCCCGATCCCCTCTATTCTTGAGAGCCGTTTTAGGGACAACACGAAGATACTTGTTTTTCAGACCTTAATGACCCTGAAGAGCATGTGCTTCAACAGCTCAGCAATGAAGACTGGAGCTAGTCCCTTATGGCCTTTAAAACACACAATAAAATCTTAACATAATCCTTAAATTAACTGGAGCCAGTGAAGAAGGGAGGCCCGCTACACCCTCCAGTAAGATCTTACAATAATCACGGCGTGTTTGTAGTATAAAGCTGATAACCCTCATCAAAGTCTGAGAAAGATAAAAAACTTCTTGAGCTTGGTAAGAAGGCCTAGTTGAAAGAGAACTTGCTTGTACACCGATGATGTGCTTCTCCATTTTAAAATCCGATCCATTTTTACACCCGCTTTGCTCATTTTGGGTGCCGGCCCGAGGTCCTTCTCAACCTGAGACTGTAGTGTGTTGAATGTTCATCATACATTTAATGCTACGATGTAGATCAGACAGCTGCAGGACAGCTACTCAATTAAAGGTTTATTTCCTACCTTCGAACAATGGTGTGTGTGTGTGTGTGTGTGTTTGTGTGTTTGTGTGTGTGTGTGTGTGTTTGTGGTGTACATGCGTACATGCATGCCTGCTACATTACATAGTATCGTCCCTCATCAACACAACCCATGAATAATTAATACTAAGGTTTTTGAGGGCTCCCTCTGGGTGTCCTCGTCCTCACTGAGACATCAGGGAACGTCCTGGTGTTTGGTTTGTCATTCCGAACCGCCACGACATTCGTCGGTGGATTGTTGACCCGGCGGCGTCTTCAACTCCGTGGTGATGGACTGCCCTTGGATTTGGTACACTGCCGACCCCCCCCCAGCTGACCTGAATCTTTGATGGCACCCCCGAGGCCCCGAAGAAACGAACCAATAACCGGAACGCCTTTGCCCGCTGGCTGTCCGGGGAAAAACAACAAAAAACCCACCCTCACATCCGCGCGGTCGACTCGTCCATATGTATTAATTGTTTATGACACTGCTGAATTATTGGTTGGTCTGTTTTCCTTCCCTGAAAGTGATTTCTACCGGTCCTCTTCATGCACCGGTTGTGAAATGCAATATGAGCCGCCTGAAGGCCGGTGAGTTAAACAGAGTTCCAGCAACCACAATGAGAAAAAACTGCAGACCAGTTCAGGAGAAATCATGCAGGAAGAAGTTCATCTGACGGTACCGGCACAGCATAACAACTAAGTCGGATTGTCATCAACTTCCGCTACACATTCTTTCTGTGTGTATTTTAGAGCTTTGGCAATTTACACAGCTTAAAATGCACAGATTCGTCTTGATCGGAACTTTTCAGCGCCTTTTTCACGGCGGCAGGTTGCTGAACCTGTGTTTCCTCGGGTCAAACGACCCGTTTCAAGTTTTTTTTAAAATCAGAGAATGGAGATGTCTTTCCAGCCACATTGCCCAAAAATAACATGATGATTCCATACCACATTCTTTGGCTAAAAATTGGAATTGTTTTGGGGTGTTTTTATTACTCTTATACATTTGAATTGCTGGACTAAAAACTTTGACATCCACCATCCTGGGATCCACTCAACATCCCACGAATCTTAATCTTAGCAAATTCTTATTATTTCTGCCTTGTAAAAAAACGTAGGTTGAGTTTGTTGACTCGTGATTGTTCAGAACAAGTGTTTAAACCAGCTGCTGTTTTTTTTTTTTAAAAGCAATGCGGGGAGTGGGGGGAGGGGGGGTTTCAGTTACAGTATTGTTTTGCTTCACACATGACACACACACAAGAGAGACATGCACCCCTGTTGCCTTCATTGAAATGGTAAGTTCAACATTTTCAGATATACAGCTCATTTGACAACAACAATAGCACAAAATATTTTTTTCACTTCTTTTACTTTTATATCTCATACCAGATCTAATCACCCCTCAGACGATCTCACGGTTACAGCTATAGTGTGTAGTTTCTAATCAATGACAAATCCTCACCCTCTCCTCCACGCATTGCTCTAGTAGCCAAGGGAGGACACGGAGGATTAAATAAAACTGATGGCTCTTTCATACTAGGAAATTATCGCCACTGCCAGTTTTTCGGGAGTTGTGTTTATCCTTAATTACTGTGCAACGACTTAATGTTACGGACGTTCATTATATCAAAAGTTCCTCCCCCCCCCAAAAACGCTCCCATAGGTCATTGTTCCAAATGTCGCGTGTAAAGAGGTGTTGGTGGTGGTGGATGGACACGCAAACCAGGTACTTTCACTCAATGAGACTAAGGTTATGTTCACCTTAATAAGTGAACTTTTTACAGTAAACTGCAAGTTTTTGAGCACCGTTCGTCCCAGACTCCCCTCTTCTTAGCCTGTTTCCGGTTTCTCCCTCTATCCTGGCGCCCTGTGCCGGTCATGCCATATATGTATGTTAAGGGCCTATCAATGTGTTACTCACCCATTGGCTGTGGAGCTCTGATATGAGTCGTTGAGTTTGCCCGTTATGGGCGCACTCCGTCCTGGTTGGGATGGGACAATTTTAGACAATAGGGGGAAGAGGAAGAGAGGCAGGAATAATGTATGAGAGAGGGAGGACGCTTACCACTCCATTACGTTTTACACACTTTCACTGCCAATCCACATCACGCCAGGCCCTAAAACACCTGCCTGCTTTATTTTGCTTTTAATTCAACAAGACCATAATTCAAAAAACTCCACCTTCTCGTGTTGCTGAAGACGCAACTATCAACTCGCGATTGAACGATAAACTCATTATGGTAAATGTTGACTGAGGTATAAATCCAGTGAAGTGGTCACTTTCTCCTAGACCTTCGACAGAAATAGAACCTCCTTTTGCACCGCAAACCCTCCTGGAACTTCCGTCTTCCTATTTGAGTACTTATCCCAAACCGGATGCTTTGTCCCTTAATTGTTAACGTTTTCAGGTCATGCCTCGTCTGTTCCTGACTCTGGTCCTGTTTTCCCTCTATCCTTGCTCCTTACGACCAACCATGCATTTACTGGTTTCTTTGCACTCTGGTCCGTTTTTCCCTCTATCTGGCTCCTTATGACCAACCATCCTTTGCTGTCTTGCACTACTCTGGTCCTGGTTTTCACTCTATCCTGGCGCCTTATGACCACCATGCCTTTGCTGTTGTCTTGCACTCTGCAGGTTGTCCCTCTATCCTGCTCCTATACCAACCATGCCTTTGCTGTTCTTACACTCTGTCCGGGTTTTCCCTCATCCTGGCTCCTTATGACACCATCGCTTTGCTGTTCTACACCTCTGGTCCTGTTTTCCCTCTATCGGGCTCCTAATGACCGATCATGCCCTTTGCTGTTCTTTGCACCTCTTGTCCGGTTTTTCCCTCTATCCTGGCTCCTTATGACCACCCATCGCTTTCTTGTTCTTACTCTGGTCCGGTTCCCTCTATCTGGCTCCTTATGACCAATCAATTGCCTTTGCTGTTCTTTGCTCTCTGGTCCGGAGTTTCGCTCTTAATTCCCACTTAATTTCTAAAGCACATTTAAAAACCACCAACCCGGTTGAACCCAGTGCTCGACAATGACATGAACCCTAAATTGAAGGAATAAAAATGTGTTTTTAGTCTGATTTAAAAACAGAATGCCGAAGGGCCCAGTCTGACCTGTAGAGGCACCTCATTCCACAGTCTCGGGGCCAGTCTGCAGGAAAGAGGCAACTCATTCCACAGTCTCGTGGCAGTCCTGACCATGTAAGCGCTCATTCCACATCTCGGGTCGTCCCTGACCGGAAGATGCAACTCATTCCACAGGTCTCAACGAGGGCCAGTCGGACAGGAAGAGGCACTCATCCACAGGTCTCGTGCCCGTCTGCACAGGAGAGTCAAACTCATTCCACAGTCTCGGGCTGGCGGCTGAAAAGCCCGAATCCCCTCTATTCTGAGCCGGTTTTAGGGACAACGAAGAACTGGTTTGCAGACCTTAATGTACCCTGAAAGGAGATGTGGCTTCAACAGCTCCGCAATGAAGACTGGAGCTAGTCCCTGAAGGGCTTTAAAACAACACAATAATCTTAAAATAAATCCTTAATTAACTGTGAGCCAGTGAAGAGAGGGAGGCCAGGCAACACCTCCATAACAGAGCATTACAATAATCAAGCGTTTTGTAGTAACATCAGTACACCATCTCCAAAGTCTTAGAAAATAAAAGGCCTTGATCTTGTAGAAGAAGCCAATTCAAAAAGCAACTTGCTTTTAAACCGAATTGATGTGCTTCTCCATTTTAAAAATCACTTCCATTTTTACCCCCGCAGTTGCTCCATTTGCCGTCCCGAAGTCCGGTCTCCCCCTGGAGACGCTGTCTTGTGTCTGAATGTTAATCATACATTTATGCTACAGATTTAGATCATAAAGCTGCAGGACAGCTACCAAGAAAGGTTATTTCCTACCGTCGAACAGTGTTGGTTGTGTGGGTTTGTGTTTGATGTGTTGTGTGTGTGTTACATTCGTACATGCATGCATGCATCATCATACGTACTGTCCCTCATCACACAACCCATGAATAAGTTAATAGCATAGGTTTGGAGGAGCTCCATCTGGGTGTTCTCGTCCTCTGGGTGGGGAGTACGAGACATCATGGACGTCCTGGTTTTGTTTGGTGTCATCCGCCGACACGACTCTCGGTCTGGTGAGTTTGTTTGACCCCGGCGTCTTCATCTCCGTGGTGATTGGACTGCCCCTGATTGGGGAACTGCCCCCCCCCCACTGACCCTGAATCTTTAATGCACCACCGGGGGGGCACGAGCCGGGGACCCGTGGAAATACGGAACCGCATAACCGAAGACCGCTCCTTGGTGCCTGCTGCTGTCCGTTTAAAAACAAACAAAAACCCCCCGCTCTAACAGCCGTCGCGGTCGACTCGTCATATGTATAATGTGTTATACACTCTTAATTATTGGGTGGCTGTTTTCTTTCCCCTTAACAGTGAAGTTCTACCGGTCCGCTCATTGCACCTGGTTTGCAAATGAAATCTGGCAGCCTGAATCGTTGAAGTTTACAGAGTTCAGCTACCAAATGAGAAAAACTGCAGACCATTTCACGAAATCATGCGGAAGAGGTCTCTGACAGCGGCACAAGCCTAGCAACTGAAGGACGGATTGTTCCATCAACTTCCGCTACACATTGGTTCTTCTGTTTTAAATGTTTTTTGCAATTTACACAGGTAATGCAAAATGTTCGTCTGTATCGGGAAACTTTTTCAAGCCTTTTAACCGGCGGCAATGTTGCTGAATCCCTTGTGTTGTCCTCGGTTCAAACTGACGCCTTTCCAACGTTTTTTTTAAATCAGAGAATGGAAATTTTTTTCCAGCCCTTGCCCAAAAATAACATGGATGATCCAAACAACATTCTTTTGGCTAAAATGAATTGTTTGGGGGTGTATTTATTTTAATCTTCTAGCCTATTGCAATTGCCGACTAAAAACTGTTGACACCCCCCTCTGAGATCCACTCAACATCACTGACTAATATTAGGCAAAATATTCATTAGTCTGCCTTTGTACGAAAAACGTAAGGTTGAGGTTTGTTGACCGTTAATTTCAAGAACCCGTTTATTACCCAGCTCAGGTTTTTTTTTTTTTTTTAAACAATGGGGTGGGGGTGAGAGGGGGGAGGTGGGGGGAGGGGTTGCATGTACAGTTTGGGTTTGCTCACTGACCACAACACAATAGGGAATGCACACCTCCGTTGCTTCATGAAATGTGATAGTTACACATTTCAGATATTGGCTCATTGCAATATTTGTACTATATTTAACAACAATAGCATCAAAATATTTTTCACTTCTTTTGAATTTAATACTCATACAGATCTATATGCAACCCCCTCAGGACTAGTCTCGACGGTTACAGCTATAGTGGTTAGTTTCTAAGCATGACAAACAATCCCACCCTCTCCTCCACGCAGTTGCTAGTAGCCAAGGAGACACGGAGGAATTAAATAAAACATGAATGGGCTCTCCAGAAAGGGAATTATCCACTCCATTGTCTGTGAGTTGTGTGGGACCTTAATTGCCCTTCAGTAGCACGCTTGAAGTGAGGGCTCATACATATCAAAAAGTTCCTCCCCCCAAAAAACGCTCCCATAAGGTTACGATTGTTCCAAAGGTCCGCGTGTAAAGAGTGGTGTGGGGTGTTGGATGGATCACGCAAACAAGGACTTCTCAACTCAGGCTAAGGTGCTATGTCCCACTTAAATAAGTGAACTTTTACAGTTAAACGGCAAGTTTTGAGCACAGTTCGGCCCAGAATCCCCTTTTCTTAGCCTGTGTTCGGGTTTCCCTACTATCCTGCTCCCTGTGACCCGGTCAGGGGCCCATATAATGGTATGTTCATGGCAGATCAGTGTGACGTCACCCATTGGTTCTGTGGAGATCGTGATATGAGTCGTTTGAGTTGGCGTTATGGCCAGCCGTCCTGGTTGGGATGGACAAATTTAAACAAGAGGGAGGAGAGAGGGAGGAGAGAGGGAGGAGAGAGGGAGGGAGATCTGTCTTACACTCTAACTTACTTCTACACACTTTCACTGCATCACATCATAGCCCGGCCTAAAACACTGCCTGCTTTATTGTTGATTTTAATATCAACAGAGACCATAAATTCAAAAATACTACATCCTCTGTGTTGCGGAAGACTCAACTAGCGATTGAGACGATAAACTCATTAGGAAGTTGACTGAGGTAATATCAATTGAGAATGGGTCACTTTCCTCATAGCTTCTACAGAATTAACTCCTTTTGGCAACCGCAAAACCTCCTGGAACTTCCGTACTTCCGTATTGTCAGTACTGTCGCCAAACCGATGCTTTGGTACCCTTATGGTTACAGTTTGAAGGTCATGCTCGTCTGTTCCTGGACTACTGGTCCTGTTTGCACATCTATCCTGGCTCCTTACCGAACCAACCCATGTCATTTCTGTTTCTTGCACTCTGGTCAGGGTGTTTTCCCTCTATCCTGGCTCCCTTGCACCAGCTTGTTTGCACCTGTCCTTACACTGGCCTAACCATGCCGTTGCGTTCTTGCACTCTGGTCAGGTTTTCCCTCTATCCTGGCTCCTTAGACCAACCAGCCTTTGCTGTTCTGACACTCTGGTTCCGGGTTTCCCCTCTATCTGGCTCATTTATGACCAACCATGCCTTTGCGTTCTTAGCACTTGGTCCCTGGTTTTCCCTCTATCTGGCTCCTATGACGATCAAGGCCTTTGCTTGTTTGTCTTGCACTCTGGTCCGGGTTTCCCTCATACTCGGCTCTTAACAACCATGCCTTTGCTGTGCGTTAACTCTGCGTTCCCGTGTTTTCCCTCTTCTGGCTCCTTATGGGGGACCAATCAGCCTTTGCTGTCTTGCTCTCTGGTCCGGTTTCTCTAATTCCCACTTAATTTTAGAAGCCATTTACAAACAACCGCGTGTTGACCAAAAGTGACTCGACACATGACATGGAACAATAAATTGGAAGGAATAAAAATGTGTTTTTAGTCGGTGATTAAAAAACCAGAAGGTCCGAAGGGCCAGTCGATGTACTCCGTAGAGGCCAGACAGGAAAGGCCGGCCATCTGACGGAGCACTCTCCACACGTCCGGGCCATGTCTGTCTACATGTGTAGAGCGACTATTCCACAGTCTCGCGGGTCAGTCGACAGAAGAGGCAACTCATTCCACAGTCTCGGGCCAGTCGGACAGGAGCAACTCATTCCACAGTCTTGGGCCAGTCTGACAGGAAAGGCAACTCATTCCACTCCCGGGGTGCGGCTGAGAAAGCCCGATCCCCTCGATTCTTGAGCCGTTTTAGGGACAACAAGAAGAGTACTGGTTTGACCTGAGTGACCCTGAGGAGCATGTGGCTTCAACAGCTCGCAAGAAGACTGGAGCTAGTCCCTGAAGGTCTTTAAAACCAATAAAATCTTAAATAAATCCTTAAATTAACTGGGCGCCAGTGAGAGAGGGAGGCCAGGCTAACACCTCCAGTACATAGCATTACATAATCAAGGCTGTGTGTTTACAAAGCATGATCTAACCCTCTCAAGTCTGAGAAAGATAAAAAAGGCCTTGAGCTGGTAAGAAGCTAAGTTGAAAGACACTTGTTTTACAACCGACATTGATGTGCTTCTCACATTTTAAAATCACTATCCATTTTACACCCGCAGCCGTTGCTCATTTGCCGTCACCGAAGTCCGTCTCAACTGGAGACCGCTGTCAGTGTGTTCGAATGTTAATCATACATTTAATGCTACAAGATGTAGATCAGAAAGCTGCAGCAGCTATAATATGAAAAGGTTTATGTCCTACCTTCGAACAAGTGTGTGTGTGTGTGTGTTGTGTGTTGTGTTGTGTGTGTGTGTATTGTCGTGTGTACATGCGTACATGCATGCATGCATAACTACATACGTTAGCTGTCCTCAGATCACAACCCATGAATAGTTATAAATAGCTTTGAGGAGCTCCAGGTCTGGGGTTCCTCGTCCCACGGAGACATCGGGTACGTCCTGGTTGTTTGTTGTCAGTCCGACGACACTACATCTCGGTCGGCGGAGTTGTTGAACCCCGGCGGCGTCCTTCACTACGTGTGAATTGGACTGCCCCTGGATTGGGGAAAACTGCCCCCCCCCCAGCTTGACCTGAACTCTTTGATGGCACCCCGAGCCCCGTAAGACGAACCAATAAGCCGAGAGAAGCCCTTTGTTGCCGGCTGCTGTCCGTGAAAAACAAACAAAGAAAAACCCACCCTCTCTAACATCCGCCGCGTCGACGTCGTCCCATATGTAGTAATGGTTATGCACTGCTGAATTATTGGGTGGGGTTTTCTTCCCGAAAAGTGATTTCTAACGTACCGCTTGCAGTGCACCGTGGTGAAATGAAATCTGGCATCTGAAAGCGTGAGGTAACAGAGAAGTCAAACCAAAATGAGAAAAAACTGCAGGACCATTTCGAGAAAATCATGCAGGAAGAGTTCATCTGACCGGCGGCACAAGCAGAAGCAACTGACGGACCGGAGTGTCCTCAATCTTCACTACACATGCTTTCTGTTGTGTATTTTAGATTTGGCAATTTTACACAGTGTAAATGCAAATATGTTCGTCTTGAATCGGGAAACTTTTTCAGCCTTTTTTAACGGCCAGGTGCGAACTGACCTTGTTGATTGCCTCGGGTCAAACTGACCCCGTTTCAAAGTTTTTTTAAATCCAGGAGAAATGGATTTTTTTCCAGCCAAATTGCCCAAAAAATTACATGGAGGCTTCATACAACATTCGTTTGCTAAAATTGATTGTTGGGGTGTTTTATTAATCTTATAGCATTTGGATTGCTGTGGACTAAAACTTTGCACATCCAACCGTCTGTAGATCCACTCCTCAACAGATCCCGATCTTACAATTGCGGCAAAATAATTAATTATTTCTGCCTTTGTAACTAAAAACGAGGTTGAGGTTTTGTTACCGTGAATGTCAGAACAAGTGTTCTTAAACAGCTCAGGTTTTTTTTTTTTAAAGCGCCAAAAACATGGAAAAAGTACAAATAAAGCAGAAACACTACAAAAACCATTGGAAAAGCCAAAAAATTTCAATTTTTGACCACTTTGACCCACTGTCAACAATTTCTGTATCTCAAATTTTGGTTTCTTGCAACCAACTTGTCCAACAAAAGTAAAGTGGATGGTTCCATACAACGTCTTTTCCCAAGTAATTTAAAAATATCAGTTCAGTACTTTCATGCGTGTAATTTAATGAATGTTAATGATATGTTCATGTTCCAGTGGAACAAAATGATTTTTCTCCATTTTAACTTCTTCATGATGGTCCTGTTCTGTTTTTAATTCATCATTCACTTTCAATTTTATTGAGTCAATTCATAACAAGAGTTTCTCCCGACATTTTACAGAATAGAGCAGTTATACTCTAGAGCCGCCACTCCATAATTTCAAGACCCCACAGGTCTAGTAGTTTCCCCCGAGCAAGCCGTGCAACATGGTTTAATGTAAAAACGTCCGTTTAGGAGAAACCTGGGACAGACCCGGCCCAGACCAGCCCCAACGTCTAGACCAGAAGAACGTTAAAAAAGTGACAAGTTGTCCGGAAATGCTTAAAAAATGTCAATAAGTGTCAAGAACGCGGGAAAAAAATGAGAAACACCAAAGCGACAATTGCAACCTCCACCCCACCCCCCCTTCACCTCCATTCCTCTACTCTAAGCTTCACCCACCTTCCCTCCAGTCCTCCAACTCTAGCTCCCCCCCCCTCCACCTCCATTCCTCTACTCTAGCTTCACCCCCCCTTCACCTCCAGTCCTCTACTCTAGCTTTCAGCCCCCCTTCACCTCCAGTCCCCACTCTTACTCCCCCCCTCCTCCAGTCCTCTACTCTGCTCCAACCCCCCCCTTAGCCTCTTCCTCCAGTCCTCTACTCTAGCTTTCCACCCCCCTCCACCGCCAGTCCTCCACTCTAGCTCCCCCCTCACCTCCCGTCCTCCACCTAAGCTCCCCCCCCTCCACCTCCAGTCCTCTACTCTAGCTCCAACCCCCCCCCCTCAGCCTCCATTCTCTACTCTAGCTTCCACCCCCCCTCCACCTCCATTCCTCTACTCTAGCCCCCCCCCTTTCACCTCCAGTCCTCCGTCCATCCCAGGCTAGACCCATTTATTTTTCGATTAATTTGTTTCATTTATTTTTTTTTTTGGTTTTTGTTTATTTGACAAGGGGAACAATGTCACTGATCACAGTCGAAGCAAATGTAAGCCGTACCCGAGTTAGCTAGGCTAGTTTTCAATCGCAGTCGCCTAGCCAGATGTTATTAAGCATCCCTCAAATAATAAACATCCTCAAATAAGACAGTTATAATACAATGAAGATATTTATACAATAGACAAAGGTTAAACTTACAATTTCAAATCAACAACAATCCCGCATAAACAAGATAAGCAAATACAATCTAAAATAGATGACCGTTTATTGGTTGGGTGGATGGGACAGCGTCTGTTGACAGTGTTGATTTCCATCATCCATTTCTTTACATTACTCTTAAAATGATATAGGATGGGACTCTTCTATTAATGTTGGCACGAGTTTCCATTGGATGTTATGCTGTGGGGGGGGGTTCTGATGTCCTCTACCCATAATGTAGTTCGTATTGCGTTGGAGTCTAATCGCCAAATTTTTGACACTTAGTTTTGCTTTATTACACTAAATCTATTTGCATATCTGCATGTCTCTCCTGATTTGAAATGTCTGGAGCTCCTCGGGTGGCTCATTGAAGTTGACTACCATTAATAGACCTTTTTGTTTTCAACATCATTCACAGTCTGTCAGACGACTGCAAAGCAACATCACCTTGAGATTGTCTGACTTGATTTATCTGACCTTTACACGTTATGAAACCCAACCATTTTTCTGGTTGTGTTAGTTGCAGACTGCATATTTTATTTTCCATTGAGGACCACTTACTGTATGTTGTCAGGACTTTTGATCACATTAGCGCGACCTCCGTGACGGAAGCTGTTAAAGAACTCTTACCTTGTGCGTTTCGCCTGTTGACACGCGCGAGCTGTGAGAGCTTTTCGGCGTACAGTTTTGCAGGACAAAGAACAACTCACGCTAAAATAATTAACTTATTGCCAAAAATGGAAGAAAAAAAAGATTTTATGGTGAAATTGAGATCTCACAAATGCAATGCAGGATCATTTAATGGCTTTTGATATCTGTTTTGACCGATTTAATTCATCGATCGCCCGAAAAGTGTCCAAGAGAAAAAACTATTAGATGAGAGAGAGCGAGAGAGAGAGAGATCGGAGAGGAGCTGTGTTTGTCTTGTTATTCGTAGGCGTATCATCTCCTAACACGGTGGGATCCACGCATGCAAGCCTTTTTCAGGATGTAGGCTAAGTAAGCCTGGCCGCCGCTGCCCGCAGTTGTTGGCAAACGCTCGCCGCCACCTGCTGCTGCTGTCGAGTTGGCGTCGCCCCCCGCGACCTGCACAGCAGCTGGAACCGGAGGGCCGGCGACGTCTCCCAAGGGCCCAGCTCAGTCCCCCTGGCATCCGGCTCCCCTCCGACTGTGGAGAACTTCAGGTGCAACCTGCCTGTAAAGAGTTTTGTTTTTTTTTTTCACGTTCTCCGAACACAGCGAGCTGGATATATATTCTTTATTACAGCCTCAGGTCCTGATAAAAAGTACACTAACACATTACAAAAATGGGTCAGACCAACATAAATACATATAACAAACTGTCCCCAAAATATCCCAAAAGAAAACACTACATACAATTACAAATAGCAATGCCCGCTAATAAAACATGTACAGGTGCGTGTTCCTTGATCCCATAGTTTTGACGAATATCATAGTGCGGATTGATTACAGAGCATTTAAAATTGTATTTTTTTTGACTCGGTTAATCGGCAAATACATAAGAGGATCCCAAACTCACTGAATGTCTGCAACAAGTCTAGATTTTTTTTTTCTTACAGTACAACTTTAACAACACCAAATGTATGAAACTCTCCTTATAAAAATGCCATCCCATTAATTCTGTGGTTACAACCAAACACTTATACGATCAACTCAGCTTTATTTGCCAGGTTCGAGGACACATTCTGAGAATTGTTTTTTGCAACATCGTTTCAAACACACACACCCAAACAGCCAAACAATATACACACAATGCATACATACTAACCAAAAAATGACTTTTGACAAATGAAATGACCCCTTTTGACAGATACTAGTTATTAGTATGACTGAGTGTATCCTAATCCATTTGACTCAGTCATGTGTCATGTTTTCCTTGTTGGGATTACTTTCTGTTAACCTACAGCCTCTCTTGAAACGTAGCACAGCGTTTCCATCTGGATCACCTCTGCCCTCGTTGCAGGAACGTCCTCATCTTCAGTCCGAACGCAGGCCGTATGATGACGAGATCTACCGCTTACACAGCCCCAAATAGTTGTTGCTATTCATGTTCCAGGCAATAAGCCCCAACTATATATTACCGAGTCTCAACTTGTAGGCTGGCTGTAGTCAAGAACCACCTTTGTCAGTCCAAGACAGTCCAAGACAGGACTAGTCGAGTCCAAGGTCAAGACCGATCAGATGGATTAGTTGTCTACATACACACTTTCCCCTTCTGATGGCTCCGGGACTCCGGACGCCGGAATTCTCCAATGGTCCTGTTAGGCCGGATGCAGGGCTGTGGGCAAACCACCTTTGCGAGTCCAAGACAAGTCCCAAGACCAGACTGTCTATTCCATAGTAGGGCCAAATGCCCAAATGGTTCAAGCCAAGTCAAAACCAAATCCAAATGGGTCAAGACCGAGCCAAGAGGTTTGCGTCTGAGTCAGACCGAGTCCAAAATGGTTTTTGAGTCTGCGTCAAGACCGGTCCAAATGGTTTGATAATAGTCAAGACCGAGTCCAGGAAGAACAAAAGGTCTCATTCTGACAGTATCAAGACAATAATTTGGGTTTCACTTTTCCCTCCAATATATTATCAACAGTAAATAAAGACAACCTGGACTCTTTTCCAGACCAAAAGCCCAAAAGAAAGCCCTATTGGGCAAGGGAAACCGGTGGCCGAGACCAAGACCCGTCTGAGTCGCAAAGTCTAATTCTAGCGAGTTACAAGACCAGTCCGAGACCACAGAAAACGGTCCTCGATTCCTACAAAGCCCTGTCCGATGTCTAGTTTTACCTTGGCTTTCTCTGTTTGCCGGTCTGAACCCAGGTTACCTGGGTGCCCAGATCTCTGCAGGTATCCAACAGCTATCTAGCCTATCTGTCTCAATAATCTGAGGGACTAATGGTTACCTGTCCTCATGTTCTGCATGGTAATCCTATACGCTAGCTGACCCTATCGTTCCTCTGAGTTTTTGTTGCACGACTAAAACTTCTTTTGAACTACACATGTTCCACACCAAAACAATTCCCTCCTGGGCTCTCTTGCTTTGCACCGCCCAAGACAAGTTTGGATTGGTTCCCCCGCTGTACCCCCTCACATCCTGTTAAAACTGCCTCCCCCGCCACCGTGCCTTCATGCTTTTGTGGTGTGGGTTGATACTTATTCATTTACAACCATTCAGAGGGGGTTTTTTAGGGCAGTTCCTAGTGAGTGTACCCTAAGTTGCAGAATAGATCAAATGTGTAGCTAGTAGATGTCTCACAAGTGAGTCGTGTCAAATGCAAGTCTGTCTCACGAAAAGATCAACTGACCACTGCCGGACAAGAGACTATATGACACAAAGTATTCTGATGGTCCCGTGGTCTCTTGTGTGTTGACATCCGTTTGTGTACAGAGTCGCTCGCTGTGGCATGAAAGTTCGTTCGCTGTTTTAATGAAGCTGCAAACGATTTTGAAATCCTTGGACTCGTCCTCTTTAAGTCTTCCAATCATCGTCTCCTGATCTCAAACTAAGATGTTTTCACTAAATATTAGGCCCTATGTCCCATCATTTCTAAGATGTTTTCAGTGAATATTAGGCCCTTTGTTCCATCATTTCTAAGATTGAAACCTAATCTGTCTTCTGGTAAACAGCCACATGACGAGAATCGAAAACCTCACACCTTCCACGTTCTGTGTGTGTGTCGCATTAGGTCACGGCAGTTTCCTGCAGCATCGCTATGACGACCAGCCACGCCTCCTGGTGTCCTCGGGTCAAATCTGACCCAAATTTTAAGAAGTTTCTATATCAGAAATTTGGGTGTCTTTTGACCAAATTGTAAAACAAAATAAACATGGAGGGTTCACTACAACGCTCTTCACAACTTAAATAAATGATCAGTTCACAATTTTCTTTGAATTTGGGTGTTTCAAAGCATGTAAATAAAAATTGATAATAGAACGTGGAAAAACGTAGGAAAAAAAGATCCAAAACATCAAAAAAAGTGACAAGAACTTGGAAGAAAATGACAAAAGACATCAGAAAAAGTGCCAAAAAGATCGGTAATAGAGACAAAAGCTTCATAAATGACATAAAGTTTGGAGAAAAAGTGACAAGTGTGAAAAAGCTTTAAAAAAAAAAAAACACCAAAAAAATACTGACAGAAGATTTTAAAAACGTTGCAACATTTTGACCCAGAAAAACAAAAAGTTGCGTCGTGGTCGACGGGGAAGACAACACGAGGAGCAAGTTTTGTCTTTGAGCTTTTTGAGCGTTCTTCATTGTTTGTCTGCTCGTTTCCAACGTTTTAGACACGATACGATAATAATAACGGCCAAAAATGAAATTGCATTTTTTATTTTATTTGAAAAACGTGACATTTTCTTGCCAAACACGTGCAACCTCAAGTCCTCCACAAACCACAAAGGAAAACACTGATTGGTCCTTTATTGCGATATTAAAATTGCTCAGATTGTCACTTTAAACCGTGGGCAGACTGAGATTTGACGACGTCGTGGATTTTTAGAGATAACATCTAAACCAGGGGTGTCAAAACTCATCTTAGTTCATGGGCCACATGACCCTAATTGGATCTGAAGTGGGCCAGAACAGTAAACCACTCCAAAAAGATCAAAAACTTCATCGGCCACGGAGTGTCTTGTCAGTTTGATGTTGGCAAATGCAAGTTGCTTCTGCTACGACAGCCTTTTAAGGCCATTGTAGAAAAAAAGTAATGTTACACACCCAGGAGAGAGGGGTAACATTCTGGGAAAAACTCAGAATTTCTAAGATTAAAGTCAAACATTTG